>NC_090406.1:36590514-36845911 GCF_036365525.1 Heterodontus francisci | reverse complement strand
ATAACCATTCAATCCAAAACAAAAATCTCTGATCACTGTGGAGACATTTCCTCTGAAAAGGAAGGCGATCCCAGATCCTTTATCACTGCGTTGCTCATCAGTATGGCATTGTCTATGCCCAATCTACCATCTTCTGATGTGCATTAAGAGCGATCATCTGTATCCCCACCTTGGCAAAAGTGGCTGCAACGTTTCGAAGGTGGAATGGCAGGTTTTGCAATCAGAGAACACAAGGGAAAAAGGCCTTGCTTCTGCACTTTGGAGAAGAATTAGAAGGTATCTTTGAGATACTTACACCTGAGCTAAATTATTACAACTCAGCAAAAAATGCGCCGGACATATTTTACACCTAAGAAAAACACATATACGAAACGATTGTCTTCCGAAGTACTAAGCAAGAAGCACGAGACAATTGACCAATATTGCATGCGTTTGAGGCAACTAGCAACCAAATGAGACTTTGTTGATTTTGAATATGTTGAAAGGGAAATTAAAACAAAAATAATTGAAGGCTGTCTCTCCAGTTGACTATGTTGAAAAGCACTCGAGAAAGACAAAAAGCTGTCAGAGCTGCTGGAGTTTATAAGATTGCTATCGTTCTTCGCATTCAAAGCTGCTGAAATTGAGGCTAACAGTAATGACCACACTCTAAGTTCAACTCCTGTGAACATTTTTCATCACTCAAGTGCCAGGAAACCACCTGCAAAGCAACAGCTGTCTCACAAACAGAGCTGCAACTCATTCAAAGAATGCATCCAGTGTGGCAGTGCTTACTCACACCAGACAGACAGAGTGCCCAGCTACTGGTAAACGGTATAAAGCCTGTGGAAACACAAATCACTTTGCTTGCGTTTGTCGCTCATCAGCAAAATCAACTACTAAGACCAATACCAACAAAAGTGTGCCACGTATGCGTACCACAGCTAAAAAGGTGACAGAATGTAGCCAAAAGTTGAGGCAGATGACCTTGAACATACTTTTGAGCTCTCTGACACAGCAAACAGCCACGTGTGACTGTTACCATTGGCTCTCGGACGCAGGTCCTCAGACACAGGAGCGTCTGTCAATGCTATGGGAGACAAAACATTCAACAAACTTCAGGATTGCCCCATTATCTGCAAACCAGGGAATTCGAAAATTTTCCCTTACAACAGACAGACCGCTGAAAATTCTCAACTTTTGAAATGTCTCTGTACTCTATGTCATATCAGGAGAATGTGACACGTTTATCAGTTTCCACACAGCAACAGATCTGCATATGATTGCAGTCACATATGTGATTTCTTCACATAGCAAAAACATTTTCAACTGTATCCTGATCACTTCACTGGTTTTGACAAACTGAAAGGTGTTACATGCAATTTGCATGTAGATCCTAATGTGCCCCCAGTTGCACATTAATGGCGACAAATACCATTTCATGTCAGGAAACGAAGAACTTCAACGCCTACTTGACCTTGACATTATTGAGAAAGTTAGGGGATAAGCCTATCCCTTGGGTGTCACCCATAAGTCAAGAGTGAGAACCTGATTAAAATTTGCAATCACCAAACCAAGCCATACAACGAAAAAGACACTTGACACTGACAACTGATGACATCATTGGAGAAGCAAATGGAGCTAAACAAAGATAGCCGGTACTGTAAAGATAATAGATTAAGTAAATGGACAAAACTGTGGCAAATGGATTTCAATATTGACAAGTACATGGTCATCCACTTTGGACCTATAAAGGACAGGTCAGAGCAGAATTTCTCAAACCTTTTGCTTCTGAGGTTCCTTTCACGTGTTATATAATTGCCACAGACACCCTGCAACACAAGTATTTTTATGTACAAAAATTATACAAACATATTTATGTTTTGCTTATTTAATGTGAAACTTGGTGCTAAGCAACAATTCTGTCAAGATGTGGAAGTATCAAATTAAAAATGTGCCTATATCTGCTATTTATTGTGCACATTTACAACAATTTTTCCTCTACTTTAGAATTTATTTTGCTCCCACAGCTTAAATTTTTTTTGGGGGTAGCTTGGTCTAGTGTTAATAAAGTTGGTAAAGTGACACTGAGGTTATTAAGCTGTGGCTGATGTTGGTAGGGTTCTCTTGAAGATGGTCGAGTGAACACAAGAAATAGGAGCAGGAGTAGACCATATGGTCCATCAAGCCTGTTCGCCATTCAATACGATCATGGCTGGTTTTAAGCTTCAACTCCACTTTCCCGCTCACTTGCCATATCCCTTGATGCTCTGAGACCAAAAATTTGTCTATCCCAGCCTTAAATGTATTCAACGATGCAGCATCCACAACCCTCTGGGGTAGAGAATTCCAAAGATTCACAACCCCTTGAGTGAACTAATTTCTCCTCAACTCAGTCCTAAATAATTGGCCCCTTATCCTGATTCCTCGACCAGCGGAAATATCTGTATCTACCCTATCCAGCCCTTTCAGAATCTTGTAGGTTTCAATGAGATCGCCTCTCCTTCTAAGCTCGAGAGTGTATAAGCCCAATTTACTCAGCCTATCATAGGACAACCCTCTCATTGAAAAAAAAATTCCTTTTCAATATGACCCCGAGATGCATTATTTTTATGACTTAGAGGTTCAGATTTGTGGAGTGTAAGCAATTTTTTGTTTAATTTTTTATTATCTTTTTGTTTCTGTACTCGTGGTAGAATTTTTTCCAACAGCAATATTGCAATTTGCAAGTGCTTTTGGTTTAACCTGGTCTTCTTGCAACTAACATCACAGTTACTGAGAGCTCAGAGGGAAATCAGCCATTCAAGAAAGGACCCAGCTTAATTCTACTTCAAACAAGGCAGCAGTGGGAATACAATTGGCCTGTGTCCTTGAGCGAAAAAAATCTTACAATCCTCCTAACTAACCACCATCCAGCAAACTGTTGCTCTTCGCATTTCTTTGCAGACGAAGATTTTGGGAAGGTTGTAGTCATCGGTTGCAGACCCGCTGGTGGCCAGTCAGGCCTATCCATGACCAGCAGATTCTCTCTCAGCGGGTAAAGTGAAGGCGTAGTCGCTGCTGGGGGCAACTGGATCGATCCTTCTTTTCTGTTTCATGCTGTTTCTTTGCTCAGTCTCAAAGGTGTCTGCAGCCCTCCTGATGACGCATCTCTAGGCATCACGATTTACGGCCTGCACTTCCCACTGGCAACGGTTGATGTGGCAGAGAGAGAGAGACTTCAGGGAGTCCTTGAAACGTTAGCATGGGGCCCCACTGTTCCTTTTACCATGATCAGCTCTCCATACAACACTATCTTGGACAGGCAACTGTCATCCATCCGGGCAACATGACCCACCCAACGCAGTTGGCTTTGCAGGAGGATGGCCTTGATGCTGGTGATGTTGGCAGTTTCCAGGACTTCAATGTTTGTGATGTGGTCCTGCCAGCGATTCTTGAGGATGCTGCGGAGGCAGCACTGATGAAAGTGTTCTAGAAGGCGTACATGATGGTGGTATAGGACCCATGACACGGCGCCATACAGAAGGGTGGTGAAAACTATGGCTTTGTACACTTGGAGTTCGATCCGTGCTCGGAGGCTGTGGTTGCTTCACACTTTTGTAGAATCTGCCAAATGTACTGTTTGCTTTTGACAGCCTATTATCCACTTCCTTATCTATGGTGGCATCAAACAAGATGATGCTCCCCAAATAAGTAAATTGCTTGATGGCATTCAGCTCGGTTCCCTCGATGACAATGCTCGTTCTATATCCTTCTTGGGTTGCAGGCTGATGCAGGACTTCAGTTTTTTCTTTAGAGATGAATAGATGTGGTGGTGGGTTTATGCCATGACTGGGCTTGGTGTGATACCTGTAATAGTTAAACAAAATCTCACCACTTATGTTAAACATTAAGAATGGCCACTTTGGGTGAGGTACCAGTGTGCTCTTTGATGTTAGGATTAAGACACTTTACTTAGACAAAGCATGGTTTACTCTGCATCTAACCTTACAATGATGCAAGAATGTATTGTTTTCCTCAACATGCTTCGCCTTGAGAAGTACACAAAATAAAACATCTCCCAAGTTAAAATTTTAAGACTATATTTCCATTTTTAGTCTGCACACTGCATTTGATTTCAAGAACTCGTCAGTGTAAGGTGTGATCTTGTTCAGCTGCACCATCAGAGCTGAAAAAAGTAAGAAAGACCACAAGACAAAATCAAGCAGTAGTGGTTAGCGGACGCCAGGCTTGGACTTTAAAAGCCTTTAGGAATACAGGAAGAGAAGATTAAAAGGAACTGGGGAGTTTTGAAGCTCATGAAAATGGAAAATAGCATGTACTGCTTCAGGAAAAATATAAACTGTCCTCCTAATTTCCATCCAACATAAAAACAATATTACATCCCAAGCAGACAAAAAAATTACAAAATGCTAACTGAACAGATTACAGACTAAAGGCAGGATCTTCACAGGAATCCCAAAAAGCCAACATGTCCTTCATTAAAATCTCAAAGATTTGCACAGATGTTTAAGAATGCAATTATACTGCTTGTTTTATCAGTACTATATGATTAATGAAATACTGACAATCCATAATTACAGATTTTAAATCTGTTTAGAATAAAGTTAGGGGTTGAACTAATTGAGCGAATCACAGCTGTCGGCGAGACAAGCAAAAGAAAACTTCAGGTCACAGACCTGAAACGTTAACTCTGTTTCTCTCTCCACAGATGCTGCCAGACCTGCTGAGTGTTTCCAAGACTTTCTGTTTATATAGGAGAGAAAACTCCCATTTGCCCCAATGCAATTGTACTTACTTCTGGTTGCTGCTGATCAGTGACTAATTTCATAACATGCTATCAGCAAGCTACTGATAAAAATGTCTTCATCCTGTTATTTTTGTGGCGTTCTGCCCAGAGAAAGCTCTATTAATTTGATATTTTGATCTTTCGGTTTTGCTAAATTCACTACTCCCACTCCTGGCTTCCCCGAATCACAAGAAACAAAGACAGAAAATACTGGAAATACTCAGCAAGTCCAGCAGTGTATCTGGAAACAGAAACAGAGTTAATGTTTCAGGTCGACGACCTTACATCTATAACTTTTTCCAGTTCTGATGAAACAGGTTTTAAGCAAGGAAGGGGGTGGAGGGAAGAACAAAAAAAGGGAAGGTCTCTGATAGGGTGGAAGGCAGGAGAGATTAAATGTAAAAAGGGAAGATGGTGCAAGGCAAAAGGAGATGGTAATGGAAAAAGTAAAGAAACAAAAAAGGTGGGTGTACAGCAGATGTAAATGGGAAAGCAGAATTATCACCAGCTGCCATCCCCCAAAAAGTGGGGGCAGAGGTTATGATTTGAAATTATTGAACTTAATGTTGAGTCCAGAAGGCTGTAAAAGTGCTTAATGAAAAAACAAGGTGCTACTCCTTGAGCTTAGGTTGAGCTTCAATGGAAAGCGCAGGAGGCCAAGGACGGAGAGATCAGAGTGGGAGATGGGCAGGGAATTAAAATAATTGGCGACTGGAAGCTTAGGGGTTACCCTTGTGGACCAAACGGAGGTGTTCTCCAAAGTGGAGATCCAATCTGCATGTGTTCTCCCCAATGTAGAGACGACCACATCATGAACAGCGAATACATCACACAAAATTGAAAGTACAAGTAAATCGCTATTTTACCTGGAAAGACTGTTTGGGGCCTTGGACAGTAGAAAGGGAGGAGATGAAAAAGAAAGTGTTACATCTCTGTTTGCATGGGAACGTACCGTGGGAAGGGGGGTGAAGATGTTGGGTGATTGAGGAGTAGGCCAGGGTGATGTGAAGGGAACAGTTCCTTTGGAAACCTAAAAGGGCACTGGAAGAGAAGATGCAGTTGGTAGTGGCATCATGCTGAAGGTGGCAGAGGATGATCTGTTGGAAGTGGAGGTTGGTTGGATAGAAGGTTTGTTCAAGGGGAACACAATCCTGGTTCTCGGAGAGAAGGGAAGGGTTGAGGGCATAAGCGTAGGAAAAGGAATGGACATGATTGAGGAGCCGATCAATCACAGTTGGGGGAATTCTCGGTTGAGGAAAATGGAAGATATATCGGAAGCACTGGTATGAAAGGTCGCATTGTCAGAGCAGATGCAACTGAGACAGAGAAACTGGGATGATGGAATAGAGTCCTTACAAGAAGCAGGGAGAGAGGAACTGCAGTCAAGGTAGCAGAGAGTCAGTCGACTAATAGTGGATTTTGATTGAGTGGATATTGGTCAATAGTCTATCTTCAGAAATGGAGACAGAGAAGTTGAGGAAGGAAAGAGTTGGCAAATAGGCCATGTGAAGGTGACAGAATGATGGAAATTGGAAACCAATTTGATGAAATTTTCCAGTTTTTGGGGAAGAACAGGAAATGGCACCAATACAGCCATCAATGCACTGGAAAAAGAGGTGAGGGATGGTTTTAATATTGTGTGGGAATGTAAATGTTCTTCATTGGAATACTCTGCTCCCAAGCCTCAGCAAGTGTCAGTGCCTTTAAGATACACAGAAATATTGGGTGATGTGATGGGCTGGGACGAGAACACCTTGCTGAGTAGAACATAAAATGCTTTTTTGGTGGGGTGGGCATAGGGGATTGGGGTTAATGGAGTCAGTCAGTCATTCATGAACAGAAAAAAACTTGAGGTTTATAAATATCAGCAGAACATGCAGTTTGAGTTCCAGCATGTTAAACAGACTGTCAAAAAATTACTTATGGGCAAAGTGCTGTGCTTTTTTGTTTACATAGCATTAGGCATGATGATAAATGTGAGGTTATCTACTTTGGTAGCAAAAACAGGAAGGCAGATTATCTGAACGGCTATAAACAGAGAAGGGAATATGCAACGAGACCAGGGTGTTCTTGGACACCAATCACTGAAGGTAAGCATGCTGGTGCAACAGGCAGTAATAAAAAAGCAAATGGTATGTTGGCCTTCATAGCGACAGGATTAGAGTACAGGAGCAGGGATGTCTTGCTGTAATTATACAGGGCCTTGGTGAGGACACAAATGGAATATTGTGTGCAGTTTTGGTTTTACTGGAGGAAGGATGTTCTTGCTATACAGCAAGTACAGCGAAGGTTTACCAGACTGATTCCTGGGATGGCGGGACTGACGTATGAGGAGAGACTGAGTCGGTTAGGATTATATTCGTTGGAGTTAAGAGTGAGGGGGGATCTCATAGAAACCTATAAAATTCTAACAGGACTTGACAGGGTTGATGCAGGAAGGATGTTCCCGATGGTGGGGGAGTCCAGAACCAGGATACGGGGTAAACCTTTCAGGATTGAGATGAGGAGAAACGTCTTCACCCAGAGAGTGGTGAGCCTGTGGGATTCGCTACCACAGAAAGCAGTTGAGGCCAAAACATCATATGTTTTCAAGAAGGAGTTAGATATAGCTCTTGGGGCGAAAGGGATCAAAGGATATGGGGGGAAAGCAGGAACAGGTTACTGAGTTGGATGATCAGCCATGATCATAATGAATGGCAGAACAGGCTCGAAGGGCCAAATGGCCTACTCCTGCTCTTATTTTTTATGTTTCTATGAGCATAGTTACAATGGCAGGACCCCAAACAAAGGCCATGTGCAGTGCAGACGTTTGGGGCTCCCAGGCAGAGACGTAAATGTGGGTCCCTCTTCCCACAATGTTATGACCAGGTGAAGGAGGGGTCTAGGGCTCCTCTCAGCCTTCACCTGATCTTACTGTAACAGGGTTTAATTTTAAACACACTGTTTTGTTAGCTCCCCCTTAGTAACACCTTGTTCACTAACTTCCAATTATAAAGGCAAAAAAACTAGCCAAACAGGTTTTCTTAGGTTTAAAGAAAAAAGGTTGAACTTTATTAAACTTAAAACTCTAATTCGGTTAATACCTACAAATGCCGAAGCGCCCACGCAAGCATGCATATGTGATGCACACATGTCGATGGAGACAGAAAAGAGAAGAAATAAAGTGGAAAGGTTTGAGGCAATGGCTGATGATGGTTTTGATTACTGTTCTTCGAGCTTGCTGTAAAGTCCTTGATTGTAGGTAGGTCTTGCTTTTCGTTGGGGCCCAGTATGCTTCTTAAACCTTGTTCGATGAAGGAGGCTTTTCTCTCTTCTGGTTCATGTGTCTTCAGAGGCTTGTGAGAAACAGATGGGAGCAGACAGGAGATTTTCTCACTCCAGGAGCAAACAGTCTTTTCTGAATTCAAAAACTCTGTGGCTAGTTCAAAAAAACCCCTAGACCAGCCAGTTAGTCATGTGACCAGCTGGTTTAACCAGTCCTGGCTTTTGTGGATTTTATCACCTTAGCAGTCTCTGGAATGCTCTTCCATACATTTTCAATGTCTGGTGATCAAAATCCATTGTGGGTTGAATGTGTCAGGGAATGGTCCTTTTGTCTCCACAAGCACTGTCTGTTAGTATGCAAATGTTTTTCAGCTCAGTGTCTGACAGCCCTTGTAACAGACCTTCTCTTCTTGCCAGCAAGTTTAAAATCAATGTCCATATGACAAAATTAATATGCCTCATTCTTGGCAGGTGGGGGCCTGCATGACACACATGCACATATGACCCCACAACCTCTTGGAGGAACACCCCATCTGACGCCTTGGGCAATTGCACTGGCTACTTAACCATAAATGTGACATTGGACCTATCCACTACGTCCCCACTTCACTTAACTGCTCATTCTGCATGAATGAGCCTTATTAGAGCCAACAAATGTACACATTAGTATTGTATCCAGTTCTGGTCACTACACTTTAGGAAGGATGTGAGGGTTCTTGAGAGGGTATAGAGGAGATTCACTAGAATGATTCCAGGGATGGGGGATTTTCGTTACAATGTTAGATTTGAAAAGCTGGGGTTGTTCTCGCTGGAGCCAAAGAGATTGAGGGGAGATTTGATAGATTATGACGTGCTTAGATAAGTTAGCAAGGAAAAACTGTTCCCCTTAACTGAGGGTACAAGGACTAGGGGACACAAATTGAATGTTTTGGGCAACAGCTGCAGGGGCAATGTGAGGAATAACTTTTTTTTACGCAGCGAGTGGTAATGACCTGGAACTCGCTGCCCACAAGGGTGAAGGAAGTGGAGACACCAATGATTGCCAAAGAAAATTGGATGGGCACTTGAAGGAAATAAAATAGCAGGGCTATGATGATCGAGCAGGGGAGTGGGACTGACTGGTTTTCTCTGTGGAGAGCGCGCCAGCATGGACTCGATGGTCCAAATGGCCTTCTTCTATGCCCTAAATGACTGACATTCCAGCAGAGATCAATGTAGAGTAATTAAGAGAAAGCCCTGACTAATTTTATTCCACCTCCTTAGCCCACATTGTGGCAAATTCCCACATTGTACTGTTGATCCAGCTGTGATCAGCTAACTCCACACAGGTTGCTGTGTGAGGCAAGGGAGGAGATTGCAAGGGCTCTGAAACCAATTTTCAAATCCGCTCTGGAGGAGAGGTGCCAGAAGACTGGAGGACTGCGAATGTGGTACCATTATTCAAGAAGGGTCGTAGGGATAAACCAGGTAATTACAGGCCAGTGAGTCTAACATCAGTGCTGGGAAACTATTGGAAAAAATTCTGAGTGACAGGATTAATCTCCACTTGGAGAAGCAGGGATTAATCAAGGATAATCAGCATGGCTTTGTCAGGGAGAGATCATGTCTAACACATTTGATTGAATTTTTTGAGGAGGTGATTAGGTATGTAGATGAGGGTAAAGCAGTTGATGTAGTCTACATGGATTTCAGTAAGGCTTTTGATAAGGTCCCACATGGGAGATTGGTCAAGAAGGTAAGAGCCCATGGGATCCAGGGCAATTTGACCAATTGCATCCAAAACTAGCTTAGTGGCAGGAGGCAGAGGTTGATGGTGAGGATTTGTTTTTGCAATTGGAAGCCTGTGACCAGTGGTGTACCGCAGGGATCGGTGCTGGGAGCTTTGCTGTTTGTAGCATACATTAATGATTTAGACGTGAATATACGAGGTATGATCAATAAGTTCACAAATGACACAAAAATTGGTGGTGCCGTAAATAGCGAGGAGGAAAGCCTTAGATTATAGGACGATATAGATGGGCTGGTAAGATGGGCAGAGCTGTGGCAAATGGAATTTAATCCTGAGAAGTGTGAGGTGATGCATTTTGGGAGGACTGACAAGGCAAGGGAATATACAATGGATGGCAGGAACCTAGGAAGTACAGAGGGTCAGGGGGACCTTGGTGTACTTGCCATAGTTCACTGAAGGCAGCAGCACAGGTAGATAAGGTGGTTCGGAAGACATATGGGATACTTGCCTTATTAGCCGAGGAATAGAATATAAGAGCAGGGAGGTTATGATGGAGCTGTATAAAACGCTAGTTAGGCCACAGCGGGACAACTGTAAACTGTTCTGGCCGCCACACTATAGGAAGGACGGGATTGCACTGGAGAGGGTGCAGAGGAGATTCACCAGGATGTTGCCTGGGCTGGAGCATTTCAGCTATGAAGAGAGACTGGATAGGCTAGGGTTGTTTTCCTTGGAGCAGAGAAGGCTGAGGGGGGACCTGATTGAGGTATACAAAATTACGAGGGGCACAGATAGGAAATCGTGTGACATTGAACACAAGTCGTGGGAGTCAGTTGCCAGCATTCGCCAGAGCTGGCGGGCAGCCATAAAGACAGGGCTAAATTGTGGCGAGTCGAAGAGACTTAGTAGTTGGCAGGAAAAAAGACAGAGGCGCAAGGGGAGAGCCAACTGTGCAACAGCCCCAACAAACAAATTTCTCTGCAGCACCTGTGGAAGAGCCTGTCACTCCAGAATTGGCCTTTATAGCCACTCCAGGCGCTGCTTCACAAACCACTGACCACCTCCAGGCGCGTATCCATTGTCTCTCGAGATAAGGAGGCCCAAAAGAAGAAGAAGACAGATAGGAAGAAACTTTTCCCCTTAGCGGAGGTGTCAATAACCAGGGACATAGATTTAAGCTAATGGCGGGAGGTTTAGAGGGGATTTGAGGAAAAAGAATTTTACCCAGAGGGTAGTTGGAATCTGGAACACACTGCCTGAAGGGTTGGTAGAGGCAGGAACCCTCACAAGATTTAAGGAGGATTTAGATAAGCATTTGAAACACCATAGCATACAAGGCTACGGGCCAAGTGATGGAAAATGGGATTAGAATAGATAGATGCTTAATGGCTGGTACGGACACAAATGGGCCTAAGGGCCTGTTGCTGTGCTGTATAACTCTACGACTCTATGAACCTACAGCATTCCTAAATATAGTTCAGGGAACTGTAAAGTGCCCAAAGATTTGTGTATGCATATTCTGTGCCATGTATGTTTTATAAAATACTGAACCAGTCACAGATTTTTTTTTTTGAAGAAGTTCTAGTCCCATTATTAGAAGAAAACTGTGAAACAGTTAACTTCTGAGAGCTGCTTTCAAGTCTTCTCCATAAAATCTTGCTTTATTCATCAAAGTGAATACAGATGACTTCAAAAGAAAAAATATTTGGCAGCAAAGACAGTTTGAATAGAATCTGCATAAACCTGCTGTACAATGCTACAGTACAATACAACATTTAGCTCTGCTACAATGCCCCCACCCTGAGTCAAAAAGACAGCCACAACTCACCGCCTTGCATGTTGAAATTCATCACGCAGATTCAGTAGCATTACTGTCATCTCAAAGTCATTTTCTGTTAGAGTTGCTATCCTAGCCCAGTAATACTCATCAAGATCGTGAAATTACCAGATAACTTCCAGCAGCATTCCTTTTCATTAAGGATAATTGATGTACCAACTCCTTGAGAAGTCAGTTGGAAGCAAACGGTTCATCCTGAGTTGCCCTGATGGCTCAGTTGCTAAAGACACTATGCAGTGCAACATTCAGCCACACAGTCCAGTAAGGTGCTAGGTTCCACCCCTCTTCTCTGTTGAGTTATCTGATCTGGGGTAGCAGTAGGTGCTCCAGTTGACCTCAGCATTTGAGTTGTGGAATGAACATAAAATTCACCAAGCATCCTATTAATTATCCAGTGACCCTGCTGGAAATGAGGTACTGTCAGGAAGGGACAGGATTTGGCTCAGCTATGTTGCCACCTCCATCCCCACACTCAAATTGGAAGTCAAAACTCACTGTATGATCTCCGACATGAAAAATGCCTAAGTGGATGAGATACCAGAGATCTGCCAGCACCTGTAGTACTGTACCCCATTAGGAGCCTTCAGCAGAATGACAAAGAAAACTGATGGACTTCTGGAAAAACCGTGATATCTTAACATCTGATTCTAATCCACTTTTAAAATAATTAGTTCTCAAAGATTTCAACAAAAAAAAAAAAGAGCTGAAAATCTTATTTGGATGACAAAAAGTATATCCAGAAATTCAAACAGGCGTTTTGAATTCCAATTTTGTTCCAATTATTGCTGCTGGCACAAAATACTTTCAGGGGTCTCAAGATATGTGAAACAGTATTGCAATTCTTGGTTACACCACAAGATAATATTAGAAAATCTACAAGGTTTTTGACATACGATTGTAGGATGTGCACAAGGCGTATATTAATCCCTTGATAATCAATGTTATGTTGACCCAGGATTAAGGCGATAAAACTACCAAAACAACTGTTATCAAACTTTAGTGAACTGGACTAAGGAAATTATTGGAAAATAGCAGTGGATAGGACATGCATACAATTGTAGTTCAGCCACTGCTGCACTTTTCCAAACAGTGAATGTATCAATAACAGGCGCCCAGAAGCAGGTCACCCACCCTACACAGCTGCAGGTGATGCATGGATCAAGGAGTCTGGAAATGAGATAAGAATGCATCTAGTACTACACTAACATGAGGGAGGGGAAATTCTGTCTCTAGGATTCTGCAAATGTATTCCTATAAGTTCTGTAAGCACTGGATACCCCAAAATGGGAAAGTGATCCATTTCTCAGTATTAACAGCAAATTGATGAACACAAAATACAATCATGCCCAGGAATGAAGCTGTCAAATCTCATGACAGTATGTTTTACAATTAAGTTGAAAGCCATAATAAAAATCCTAGGATTCTGAAACATAGAAACTTTGCTTCCAGTTCCAAGGATATCGCAATGAACGACTGACCCATGAGCAACTAAGAGCATGTTGTAATGCTGAAAGACAAAGGGTTTACACATTGCATTCAAGATTATGCCCAACAGAAATAATCAAAAAATTGACTGTCTGCAAGCACTGTCAATTGATAGTGTTGGTTATATTCTTGCATACAGTTTAGACTTTAACGCTGCTCTGATGCTCCCAGCTGGATTAGTTTCCATAAGCAGAATCTTTTATGAACCAAAGCCTGTATCTTTACAGCAGGTGCAATGATGCAAATCATGAGAAATCAATCACTGATGCCAATCATGTTTTCGGAATACAGTAAATAACACAACTAAATCACGATATACAATGAAACTACTTGGTTGAATATATCTGCAGATAAAGTACATTAATGCGAAAAGACAGTGATAGACTAAACAACTTAATACTTATACAACTGAGGTGGAATCGATCCACAACTAATTAAAACACTTTCTGGGTTTTTTCAGTGCCTTATCAATAAATTCTTACAAATGCAGACTGCAAAGTTACATTACAAGATAATTTCACACAGAAGTCCTATTCCCCACCGACAGAAAAGGCGTCAGGCAAATAGAATACTATAGAACCCAAGGAGCTGCCTAGCTTTTAAAGCTGTCTTTTCCCTTCAAAGACATTTCTTTGCAAAAGCCAGGAATGAAAAATGTTTTCTACATGTTCGTGGACAAATTTAGAATGGCTAAAACTGCCTGCTTGTTTTATATAATTCCTGGGACTGAGCTTTAAAGCCTGGTTTGGGTATAAAATTAAAACCCGACCTGGGGCCGACCCGACAACAGCCAACCCGGACCAGAGTCCTTTAATTTTTTTAAATGCCTGTCCCGACCCAAAAATAACAAACATGTTTTTGAAACAGAAAAAGATCATAGACTAAAACAAAAACAATACGAAACAAAACAGTACAGTCCAGCCCGACTTGACCTGAGCCCGAACGCAGGACGCCGAATAAAGACTCGACCCGAATCCGACACGTCGGGTAGCCAGGCTTTACTGAAATTCACACTTGGTCGCCACTAGTAATTACAAATCATCAAAAAAAGTCATATGATCTCAGCTACAGAAGTTGTGGGGCCACAATTACTCCCAGTGTCGCAGGCAATAAAGGTTCCCAATTCTCATGTCTATTGAGTAAGCCGGCTGGAAAGTTCACCTGTACATGTTAGGTTTAGCTATGAAGCATGAACAGTCAAATTGTCTGATAATGCTCAAAGTTTGGTTGGCATTTAATCAAGGTTGTGAAAAACGGCAAGCACAAATGGAATTATACTCCTTCATAAGTTGGAGTGGGGGGGGGGGGTGGATGGGGAAAAAGGAGAAATATATAAAGTTTACCATATTACAGATTTAAGAGGAAAATAAACAAATGTAGAATATGATCGTGGAGATTCTGATATCAACTTTGCTCTTCCTCTTGGAAAAAAAAATACACTGTTTAGGTTACTTCTTTGTATACTTCAGTGCTGGCATATGAAACTGTACCAAAGGCATCAAGTGATAGTGACAGAACTTATCTACAAAACATCAGGTTATGCAGTTACAAACTAACATGTCATGCATTTACTAAAAACACGATGGATTTTGTTACAACCAGGTGAGAAATGTATCTAGGGATCCTTTGCTGTCTTCACCTGGTCTTATTGTAACAGGATTTAATTTTAAACACAGTGTTTTGAGCTCCCCCTTTGTGTATCCTTGTTCACAACTTTCCAATTATAAAGGCAAAGAAATGAGCACAAACAGGCTTTCTTTGGTTTAAAGAAGAAAGATGAAATTTGTTAAACCTTAAACTTCAACTCTAATACGGTTCACGCCGACGGATATACGATGCGCCCACACTAGCATACACACACGATATAAGCATGCTGATAGGGACAGAAAAAAGATTAGAACAGTTTGAGGCAATAACTTCCAACTGTTTCTCGAGCTCACTGTAGTCTTGGATTGAAGATATGGTCTTGCGTTTCGTTGGGGCCCAGTAGTCGTCTTAAAACCTTGTTCACATAGGAAACCTCTCTTTGAGATTACGGTCTTCATAAGATTCAGTTGCGTGGGAGAGATGAAGGTAGGCACACAGGAGAGGAGATGTTCTCAGTCCATGAGCACACAGCGTTCTCAGTTCAAATCCAAAAACGCCAGCCAGCTAGTAATATGACTAAAACTGGTTTGACCACTTGTGTATTGGAGAAGCAACTGCTGGGTCCCCATTGTTTCAACATTGTCTGGTACTATGCAAATGTCCTTCCAATCAGGGATTGCAATGTTAAGTTTTTTTTCATGTGGCGAAATAATATGCGCCTCAGTCTTGGCAGGCGGAGGAATTGCCGGACGCCTCCACACCCAGGGAAATGAAATGCGCTTTGAAGAAAATGGCACATTTCATTACAGAGTTTGAAAGAAATATAACATACCAAAAGAAACAAAGCATTTCTTTCATTCATTTCCATTCATTCACCAATCTTAAGCTTGTTAAAAATGGTCTGTTCTAGGTGCCAGGGCTGCTTTATTTTTTCCCCCCTCAGCAGAGTAAGTGGAGGCGGGGGGGGTCTATCCTGAACTCCCTAATTCATGCAAACACTTTTGGCTTGAGGAGATGGTTCCCTTTTCCACTGACTGTGGGGGAGGAGTCTCTGTTACTCTCCCCTTTGTTCTCTGGGACACTCCTACCTGCAGGTATTTGTGCAGACTTAGCTGCATTCCGCTGTGACACTTCGACTAGGTGAGGCATCATCCTCACGGTTTCTCTGCCCACTAGAGGTCTTTGTCTCTGCAGGTTCCTGTAAATGCTGTGAACAACTCTGGTGGGTGCTGCTAGAGTCTGCATTTACATAGGAGGATGTGGGATTTAACTTTTCACATTTTTCTGGGTTGGTTGACCGGGCGGTAGGGGTTTTCATCCGGGATTCTTCCCGGACTTCCTTTAACCTGCCCTCTGGGTCACTTTTCCCCCCCCCTTCTCTTTCTAAACTTTTGCCAGCCACATGCCTGCCTGTCCCCTTTTGTTCTCGACGGGAGTCCCTTACAGTTCACCAGCCCTCTGCTGGAGGATCCTCCTAACAGAGATACAGGACTTAGAGGTGCAGGTTTCACTGTAGGTTGGGGTTTCCCCTCAACCTGGCACATGTGGCAACTCCTGCAGTACTCCACCACATCTTTGTGGAGTTTTGGCCAGTCAAACTGCTGTCTTATGCGGGTTTTGGTCTTTCGTATACCGGCATATACAGTCACACAAGTCTCGTGGGCCCTTCTTAATATTTCTCCCCGGTACCTCTGCAGCACCACTAACTGGTGAATTACTGTCCACTCCTTGCCCTCAGGTCTGTGAGGAGAACTCAATTTCCTCATCAGTACCTCATTGTTTAATGAGTAGCAGTCAGGGACTCCCTCTGCTTTACTTTCAGTCTGGGCAGCCTGTGCAACTCTCGCAATACTGGGTTGGCTCGCTGAGCCTCACCTTAGGAAAATCCATTTAATTCATTCCCTGGGTCTCGTAACTTACCAAGGAAAGTCTCGGACAGGCAGACCTCATGGTCATTTGCCTGCAGCCAATGCAGTCTCCTCTGTGGGAGCTGGTTTGATCAGGGCCTGACCCACTCTGCAGGAAACGGTCTCCTGCCACCGCCCTGTCTCTCTGACCTCCTGCAGTCTTTCTTGCACAACTGGGGGCAGGGGGCAGTGGGGGGGGGGGGGGGGGGTGGTGGAGGCTACCACCTTCACCTCTGTCAGATCATTACCTAGGAGGTCAACCCCGTCCACACGCAACCTAGGGACAATCCCTACTGTTACCGTTCCCGAAACTAGGTCGCAATCCAGGTGCACCCAGTGTACAAGTACAGGCATACACTGCCCTCAGATACTAGTCACCGCCATTTGGATGTTCACTGCACTCTCTGGGGGTAAGGTTAGGCCTTTTCCCAGTAAAAGGGATCTATTGGCCCCTGTGTACCTGAGAATCACAACGGGCTTGCTTGCCCCAATCGAGGGACACAGGGTTACTTTCCCTTCAAATACAAAACCCTGATAACCTTCAGGAATCCTATTAACTTTTCTTGCACTGGCCATAGTGAGCTTCCTGGGTTGCACTCTTACTGCAGTTGAAGCCACAGCTTGTTCTGTGCTTTCCATCAGGGTCCCATCTTCCCTGAGCAGGAGTGCCCTGATTAACCCTACCGGTTTCCCCTTTAGTTTCCAGCAGTCAGCTTTTAAATGCCCTGCCTTGTTACAATGGAAGCACACAGGTCTCCGGGTCTCACTCTTGCTCACAGCACTTTCCTTTTTGGCTGGAGGAGTGCCCCCTGTGTCTCCTGCTTTCCTTTCTCTTCCAGGATTGCCTGGGCAGATATCACCTTCCCACCCTTTGTCCTTTTTGGATTTGTGGGGCGGATTAGGAAAAGTTCTCCCCTGGGAAACCGACTTATAAATTAAAGCAAATTCATTGGCCAGAATAGCCGCTTGCCGGGCTCCCTGAACACGTGACTCCTTGACATTAGTTTTTGAGAATGGGAGAGAGTTTTCAAATTCCTTTAACGGGATTACTTCTCCGAGAGTCTCATAGCTGAGTTGTATTTTTAAAGCCCTCAGCCACTGGTCAAAAGCCAACTGCTTGCTTCTTTCAAACTCCAAATAAGTTTGATTAGCTTGCTTTTTGAGCATTCTAAATTTTGGCGGTAGGTTTCGGGTACTAATTCACATGCCCTCAGGATAGCATTTTTGGTCAGTTCATAATTTGATGAACTCTCATCTGGCAACAAGGAATAAACATCATGGGCTTTTCCCATTAGTTTGCGTTGCAGTTAGAGAGACCAGGTCTCAGCTGGCCATTTTAGCTGCCTTGCCAGTTTCTCGAAAGACACGAAAAATGCTCCCACATCTTCCTCATTGAATTTTGGAATTAGATGGGCGAGTTTTAGCAATCTTGTACCTAGTCCTGAATTCTGATCCTCAATATTGGCCATGCTTTCACTAGGGTTACTCTGTTGCCCCCTAATTAACTCAAGCCGCTACAACTCTCGTTCTTCACATTCTTTCCGGAATATTCTTTCTCGCTCTCTCGTTTCTTCTCCTGTCTTTCTTGCTCTCTCCTGCCTTTCATTTTCTTCACATTCCTTTGGAAGGCTTTCTTTCTCCCTCTCCTGCCTCTCTTTTTTTTTCTTTCTTCTAAATCAAGATTCCTCTGTTCCAATTGTGTCTTTGCTAACTCTACCCTCGAGGATTCTGCTTCTAAGCCAGTTTCTACTTCTTCAGATTCAAGCGAAAAATGGTGGGCCACGAGCCTTAGGAGTTCAGACGTCCTAGCCTTACCACGTACAATGATCCTGCACTGCTCACCCATTTTTCTCAACTCCTCCATAGACAGTGCTTTTAACTTATCCCAAGTTACTTCGCCCTGGCTTGGAGAGCTACTCGCTTCAGTTGTAGACATGTTAATATACAATCACACACAAGAAAACCTGTATTGATTTGTTCTTTTATGATTGGGAACAATTTGGCTTCCCACTTCCAATTTACTCATTCGTCTATAGGTAACAATCTGAACACTAGCTCCCAATTTCTGTTACGACCATGAGAAATGTATCTAGGGGTCCTTTGCTGTCTTCACCTGGTCTTATTGTTTTAAACACACTGTGGTTTGAGCTCCCCTTTTGTGAATCCTTGTTCACAAGTTTCCAATTATAAGGCAAAGAAATGAGCACAAACAGGCTTTCTTTGGTTTAAAGAAGAAAGATGAAGTTTATTAAACCTTAAACTCTAATACAGTTCACGCTTACGGATTTACGACGCGCCCACGCTAGCATGCACACGCAATATAAGCGTGCAGATATGGCCAGAAAAGATAAGTAGAACAGTTTGAGGCAATATCTTGTCACTGTTTCTCGAGCTCGCTGTAGTCCTTAATTGAAGATATGATCTTGCGTTTCGTTGGGGCCCAGTAGTCGTCTTAAAATCTTGTTCGCGAAGGAAACCTTTCTCCTCTTTGAGATTACGTGTCTTCACAAAATTCAGTTCCGTGGGAATGAGATGAAGGTAGGCAGACTAGAGAGGAGATGTTCTCAGTCCATGAGCATACAGCGTTCAGTTCAAATCCTTTGTTGGAAGTTCAAATTCAAAAACTCCAGCCAGCTAGTCATGTGACTAAAACTGGTTTAACCACTTGTGTGTATTGGAGAAGCAACTGCTGGGTCCCCATTGTTTCAATATTGTCTGGTACTATGCAAGTATCCTTCCAGTTAAATGCCTGCTACACGACCCAAACCCGACATGTGCCGGGGTTGGGTCGCTCTTCTGGGTCCGGTTTTTGGGCTCGGGCCGAGTCCGTGTCGGACATGCACAGTACTACCTTTTGCTCTGCTGGGAGGAAAAGGGAAGTTGAGTATGTAAGTGTCAAATTTGAAAAGCATGCCTGAGCTGGGAGTCCAGGATGTCAAGGAGGGAAACGTGCATCCGGACTCCACAGACTCTGAGTCTGCGCAGTGAGCGAGTGGGTGTCTCTATAACGTCATCGTGCTCATGCTGCAGCTTCCTTCCATTCCATCTATCCAAAAGTGTTAAGTACAGAGAGTGCATTAGGGTCGGGTTGGGCTCGGGACGGATTGGGCAGGGGAAAAAATGCAAGGACTCGGGCCAGGTCCGATGTGGTTCTGTCGGGTTTGGGTCGGGTTTTATTCCCCAGACCCGAGCAGGCCTTCACTTCCAGTCAGCGCTTGCAATGTTAAGTTTTTGTTCATGTGGTGAAATAATGTGTGTCTTGGCAGGTGGGGGGGGGGGGGTTGCCTGACAATTTCCTCTAACCACAATAGCTTTACTTTACAATGCTGGAAAGGAAGTTACACAATTGTTACTTTGGCAGAAAGTTAACAATTCTTCACGAAATCCAAGAAATCTATCTTTGGTCATATCGGCATACTAAGCTAACTCTTCCACTGACCACCCTATACATGCCACTTTTTCCATAATTATTTTTCTCTGCCTGCTTTCCCTTTTTTTCTTTCCCTTTACCCAGGCACTTATTCCTTGCTAAGGTACAATTTCATGAGCACAAAATGCTCTTCAGCACTTGAACTACATGGCTGAATTTCCCATTTGAAGTTCAACAGCATGTCAGTCTATTCCATAAAAAGGTATCATAGCCAAGGCCAATGCCGTCAGATTGTTTTTATTCATTCATGGGACGTGGGTGTTGCTGACGAGGCCAGCATTTATTGCCCATCCCTAATTGCCCTTGAGAAACTGAGTGGTCTGCTAGGCCATTTCAGAGGGCATTTAAGAGTTAACCACATTGCTGTGGATCTGAAGTCACATGTAGATCAAACCAGGTAAGGACGGCAGATTTCCTTCCCTAAAGGACATTTGAGAACCAAATGGTTTAATTGGTAATACACGCACATTTGAGACAGAAGTTATTGGTTAAAGCCCCACTCCAGGGCTCAAGCACCTAATCTAGGTTAGCATTTTAGTACAACACACAGGAAATGATGCACAAGATAAACCAAAGCTCTAACTGACCACTCATATGAATAATCTCTCAAGGCTATTCAAAGAATACAGAATTCAAGTCCTGGTCAACATTCCTCCCTCAACCAACTCTCATCATAAACTAATCATACATCTCATTGCTTTTTATGGGTCTTTGCTGTGCATGAACTGGCTCCTGAATTTGCCTATGTAACAAAGTAACTGTACTTCAAAGCAATTTGTCATAAGTAAAACATTTCTCTGACATTCTGAAGGCATGATTTGGTGCGGCAAGTTCTTTTTTCCTGTTTACCAACATTTACAGATGCACTTCCATCACGGCTCTTTGGAATACGATGTCATGCAGACCCCCAACTGCCAAGAATGAGGCAATATTAATTTCGTCATATGAACATTAATTTTAAACTGTTGCTGGAGTGAAGAAATGACTTGTTTAAAGAGATCACCAGAGATTTGGCTGGAGGACATTTGCATACTAAGAGACAGTGTTTGTGGAGCCAAAGGACTATTCCCTGATTCAAGTAACCCAAACAGATTTTGATCACCAGACAGTGAAGGTGTAAGGAAGCACAGTCCAGGGCCTAAGATAATACAATACACATACGCAGAAGTAGGTAAGCCAGTTAATCACATGACTGACCTGCTGGGCAACCTGGGGTTTTTGAATTGTGCCACACAGAAAGGAACAGCAGGCAAGTTTTGTAACTGAAGCTGGAACAAGCAAGCCTCTCTCCTGGCTGGCTCTCTCTCGCCTTCTCCCAAGCCACTGGACCGACGGAAGACACATAAATCTCAAGAGAGAAAAGACTCTGACATCGAAACAAGTTGAAGCGTGAACTGGGCCCCAACCAATAGCAGGACTTACTGGCAACCAAAGACTCCACATTGAACTCAAAGGACAGTAAATAACTACCAGATATTACCTCAAACTTTTCCCCTTGGTCTGTCTCTATCTACGTGTGTTTATCGCGTATGCATGCTAACGTAGTCACGTCGCATATTCGTAGTCGTTAGCCAGATTAGAGTTTACGATTAATAAACTTCTACCTTTCTTGTTTAAATCTAAAGGAAACCTGTCTGATTTCTTTGCCTTACAATTGGAGCGGTTAACAAGGATTCATTAAAAACACGGTGTTTCTAAAATTAAACCCTGTTACGGTTAAACCAGGCACAGGCTGAGAGGGAACCCCTAGACCCCTTCTCACCTGGTCATAACAGTGATTAGTGGGTTCATGCCCAATTTTCCTCCTCCTATCCCAGAAGCACTGTAGCCAATTTCGAAACCCAGGCATGAGCACAGTACTTCACTTGGAAGCTTTCTGGTCTGTAGCCCAACTGCAGTCTGCACTAGCTGAGCTATCAGGAGAACACTCACTAACATCTCACTCTCGAACAACTCATCAATACTTGGATTAAAAAAAAGTTAATCTCTAAGATCCTTCTTTCTTTATATTCACAGACACTTTTTAAACAAAAAAGTCTTGAACGTTTGTGAAATTTCAATTGCAAAGTGTGTGTGTTCTACTAAAAGTTTTTCAAAGACCAAACCCAAATGTCTTGCACAAGGGTTGCTTCAGAAAACATTCAACTGATACAGCACAGAAAGAGACCATTCGAGCCATTATGCCTGTGCTAGCTCTTTGACAAAGTTATCCAATTAGTCCCACTCCTACTCATTTCCCAAAGCGATGAAAACGTTTCCCCTTTATCCAAGTCCCTTTTGAAAATTATGCTTCCACCACTTTTTCCCGACAATACATCTCAGAACGGCATCTTGCATAATTTTTTCCCCTCATGCTGCCTTTTGTTCTTTTGCCAATTACCTTAAATGTGTTCTCTAGTTACAGACCCTTCTGCCACTGGAAACAGTTTTTCTTCAGTTACTCTATCAAAATCCTTCAAGCATTTGACCTAAAGCCTGGCTACCCGACCCAAGCCCGACTAGACCCGACTACATGCACGGGTTCGGGTTGGGTCTATATTCAGAGTCCAGCATTCGGGGTCAGGTCAGGTCGGGTCGGGCTGGACAGTGCTGCTTCCGGGAAGTCAGGAGATCAGGCTTACCCATGATTCTCCACAACTCCATCTGCAGGAATAGCTTGCTGCTGGAACGGATCAACGACATTCGTGTCGGGTCGGGGGCAAAAAAAGTTAAAGAACTTGGGCCGGGGTCGGGCTCAGGTTGGCTGTGGTCAGGTCGGTGTAGGGTTTCAACTTTATACCCAAGCAGACCTTGAACTTGAACACCTCGATCAAATCTCCTCTGAGCCTCACTGCACTAAGGAGAATCCCAGCTTCTCTAATCTCTCCATACAACTGATGACTTTCATATTTGGTACCATTCTAATAAGTCTCCTTTGCAGCCTCTCAAAGGTCTCGATATTCTTACTAAAGTGTGGTACCCAGAATTGACCATAATGCTCCAGCTGGAACCTAAGCAATGTTGTTTGCAAGTTTAGCATAACTTCCTTGCTTTGGTATCTATGCCTCTATTTATAAAGGCAAGGTTACTGTAAAAAAGTAAAATACTATGGATGCTGGAAATCTGAAATATAAACAGAAAATGCTGGAAATACTCAAACAAGTCTGGCAGCATCAATGGAGAGAAAAAGAAAACAAACATTTCAGGTCAGTGACCTTTCATCAAACTTGATATTGGATACCATATGTCTTTTTAACAGATATGGGTCTGTGCTGAATTTCCCATGCAGTGACTTAATTTCTCCAATGCCACCTCAGGCTGTTATTAAGTGGATGGCAAGCAATTCCATAGAGAAAGGAGGCAAATCCTACAATTATAGCACTAATTGACCCATTCTACTTGTTCTGTAGATGCTGGGTTAGTTCTTGCTTTCTCTCTCAAAGTTGTTGGGAAGCAAAACCAACAGCAATAGAAAAAGATCAGCACTAATGACCAGCTGCAATGACCCACATCTGGATGAACTATGATGAAGGCACATAAGTCTGCTGAGGAGCACAGGCAAAGGTCATACAGGCCACAGGAGGGACCTGAAGAGATGCTAATCAGGCGAAACTGAACTCTGATGAGGTTTCTTGCTATGTTCAGCACTGCAGATTCAAAATAAATGTGATTCCATTCAAACCTGCGATAGCAAATTGCTGGAACTGAACCAGAACTACCCTAAGGTACAAATATATAGGTAAAACTTTTCATAAACCAAAACTTGTTATAAATTGCTGCATTTATTCTAGAATTCCACAAGCAGCATTAAATAATAAGTGATAGAAAAAGGCACAATCAGTTTACTTCTGGTCTGTGTTCTGGAGATTGCAAGGAGACTTAACTGACATTTTCACAATTTTAAATTTACAAAACTGATCCAGGAAATTACTCACTGCGGTGAAGGATTCAAAAAATCAATGACACAAATTAAAAATTAGTCAGTTAGGAGTAATAGCCAAAGTCAGACAGATCTTTCACTCCAAGAATTATGGAGCTAGAAATGAGTTACTCAGGAAAGTCACAGAAGTAGATAGTATAAATGGGTCCAAGAAACAAATATGTTTTTGATTGAAGGAATACAGCGAAAAGACATCTAAGCGGGGTTAATGCAAGATTTGCCTTTTTTTGTTCCTGACATATGCTGAATTTTATATAAAACTTGGAAACATAATAATTATGGCTTGCGTTGCATCAAGTATTGCAAACAGGGAACTCAAAATGCAGTTGGAATCCAGGCTTGGCGATTTGGAGTTCCAATGGATATACTTTGATGCGCAGAATGGCTTTTTCTTAACTTCAATTTTCCTTATGTACCAAAATGTTCAAATAAACACTTTTGGCGAAGAGCTGTCAGTCAGTCAATTGGTCCAATATTGCTCAATTATTGTCACAGGATGAATTCTTCGTGAGCTTCACTGAATTGGTAGTTGCCGTGATGTAATTTGGTTCCTCCACTACTGTACATGGCAGAGTTAGGCCTCTGTGCTCAGAATGTCATAGTCCAATCAAACCCATTTTGTTAACAAGAGTCAAACACATACTGAAAGGGAAATTCTCGACCACATTCTTAATTAGCTCGTTTTACCGCACATTGCGCAAAATTCAAAATGGCAAAATTGCTATTCAGTGTGCCTATGGGTTTCTGTATACACTCAGATGTGGGATATTGTCAATGCCCATGATCAGTGCTGATCTCTTTCCTTCTCTTGCTGTTCTATTAGAAAAAGCTGGGAATTTATCTGGAAGCAGGTTCCATTTGCACCAATATAAAATACGTTCAATAGCTCATTGGTGAAGTCACCTAAACCAAATTCAGATGGGCATTGTAATACCACTTGAGGAAGTAATCAGACCATTGGAACTTAACATCTGCAGTAGAAATGCAATAGCCCACAGTGAAATATAAGGTTGTCAGCTGATCTGTCTAGAACTTTTTAAACACTCAACTTCTAATCTCAACAGGAGAGTTAATTATATTATTAGCAATCAGTTGACTATCTTTCAGCTTAATATTTTCTTCCACCAATTTTCCAACTTCTTCCAAAGCTGTTAACTAGTTGAGGTATACTGCCACAGAGATCCTCTAGTACCTTACTCTAGTATTATCAATATGTATGTACCAAAGTAAAAAAAAAACTTGCATTTATAATGGGGCCTTATCACTTCCTCAGGATGCCACAACACATTTTACAGCCATTGGATGACCTTTTAAAGTATAATCAGAGATATGTAGGTAATTACAGCACGTGGCAAGGTCCCACAGAAAACAAACAAATGAATGACCAGATACTCTGCTTATTGTGGTGCTTTTTGAGGGAACTAATTACTGTTCTTTGAACGATACCACTGGTTCTTTTACATCAAAGTTTCGGATGAGCTCAAGTTTATGAAGAGTGGAAGATAGGTGGTCCATTACGATAGCACTGGAATAATTGAGGCTGGAGTTAACAAAATATGGTCAGTTTGGGGTCAAATACGATGCTGAGGTTGTGAATAGTCTGGTTCAGTCTCAGGACAGTGGCCAGGAAAGAGGATAAATCAAATGGTGAAGGAATACTGTTTGTGGCTGAAGATAATGGCTACAGTCTTCCTAGTATTTAATTCTGCTCAATATTAATCCCTCAATCAACATAAGAAATAGGATTGTCTGGTCATTATCACATTACTGTTTGTGGGAGCTATCTGTGCACAAATGGCTGCTGCATTTCCTGTACTACAACATTCCAAAGACTACACTTTCAGTTTGAGGGAAAGAAGAATGGGTCCAAGACTCGTATTTTAAATGTACATAAGGGCAATTATGAGGGCATGAAAGCAGAACGAGCAAATTTGGTTAAGGGATAGGTCAATCAATAGAGATGCAGTGGCAGATATTTAAGAGGATATTGCAGAATACACAGTTTAGATACATTCCAACGAGAAAAATTCCAAGGGCAGGACCCACTATCCATGGTTAACTAAAAAAATTAAAAGATACCAACAAATTTAAAGAAAAAGTTTATAATTGCACAAAGATGGGTGGCAGGTCAGATGATTGGGCAGAATATAAAGAACAGCAAAGAATAACTAAAAGATTGATAAGGAAGGTAAAATTAGAGTACGAGAGAAAGCTAACTAGACAGACAGTAAGAGTTTCTATAGATATTTTTTTTTTTAAAGTTAACAAAGTGAGCGTTGGTCCTCTAAAAAGTGAGTCTGGGGAATTAATAATGGACAATAAGGAGATGGCAGAATAATTGACAGATATTTTTCATCAGTCTTCACTATACAGGATACAAGTAACATCCCAGAAATAGCTGTAAATCAGGAAATGGAAGGGAGGGAGGAACTCAAGAAAATTACAATCAGGGAAGTGGGACTGAACAAATTGTTGGAGCTGTGGTCTGACAAGTCCCCGGTGCCTGACGGACTTCATCCTTGGCTCCTAAAAGAAGTGGCTAGTGAGATAGTTGATGCATTGGTTTTAATTTTCCAAAATCTCCTAGATTCGGGGAAGGTTCCATTGGATTGGAAAATAGCCAATCCAACACCCTTATTCAAAAAGGGAGGGAGACAGAAAGCACGAAACTACAGTCCAGTTAGATTAATATCTGTCTTAGAGAAAATGTTAGAAGCTATTAAACACGTTATAGCAGGGCACTTAGAAACATTCAAGGCAATCAGGCAGAGTCAACATGTTTTTGTGAAAAGGAAATGATGTTTAGCTAATTTATTGGAGTTCTTTGAAGGAGTTACATGTGCTGTGGATAATGGGGAACCGGTGGATGCATTGTATTTAGATTTCCAGAAGGCATTTGATAAGGTGCCACATCAAGGTTATTGCACAAAATAAAAGCTCACTGCGCAGGGGGTAACATATTGGCATGGACAGAAGATTGGCTCACTAACAGGAAACAGAGAGTAGGCAAAAATGGGTCATTTTCTAGTTGGAAAGGTGTAACGAGTGGTGTGCCTCAGGATTCAGTGCTGTGGCCTCAACTTTTTACTATTTACATCAATGACTTGGATGAAGGGACCGAAGGTATGGTTGCTAATCTGATGACACAAAGATAGGTAGGAAAGCAAGTTGTGAAGAGGACATAAGGAGGCTACAAAGGGACATAGATAGGTTAAGTGAGTGGGAAAAAAAATCTGGCAAATGGAGTATAATGTGGGGAAATGTGAAATTGTCCATTTTGGCAGGAAGAATGACTGAAGCGGGAGGAGTGCAATGTTAATTCAGTCCCACTTCTCCATAGGTCACAACATATCAATAAATTTTCTCACTTACCAAAACAGCCAATTAGATACTCCATTTGTCCCCAAAATAAATCACAACCAGGTTTCTTGAATAAAATTATCCGATTATAAACCAAGTCTTAACCAATAATGAGGTAAATATATACGCGAATTGAGATATTAAAGCCCCAAATTTTTATCCTTGCCCTCATGCACACACATCCAAAAACCGGTAAACCGGAAAAAAGGGATTTTTTTTGTTCACAGCTGTTACAAAGAAATAGAAGGAATAAAAAAAATACTGCATATGGAAGTCCTTTGTTTTGGCAAGGTGTCCCAAAGTTGAATAGTTGGCTGCAACTAGGAATCTTTGCAGGTGAGGCTGAAGAACAGTCTGTTTGGGTAGGCAAAGAAATTCAACTGCAGAAGGCTTCACATAGATCTTACAGCAGATGTGCAGCAATAGAGGTTTCAGTACTCACACATTCGATGCAAAGTTCATTTGAAGATGTAAGGTTTCTGCAAATATTCAGGGTTTCTGCAAAAATGCAGGAGGCAAGAGTACAACTTCATACAGGCTTGTGCTTTTCAAAAGCAGGGATTCTTCAAAGAGAGGCAAATGTTTTCTTCTGAACTCCTGGCAGGTCCATAAACAAATTCCAATTGCCTCTTTTAGTCCAAAAAACAGCATCAGTTCAAAGTGAAACCAAATTTGTTCCCAAGAAAGATGCATGGTAATCATAAATTCTGTCTTGTCACAACAAAGAATAGCTCTTAAGTCAAACCCTGTGGTGTTTTCTTGAAATCATATGCTTTCTAGCACAACTTGCTTACATTCACTTTTTGTTGAACTTCCTTTCCAAAAAAAAAACAGAAGGTCAACCTCTTCAGTTTTAAAACGTAGATTCCAAGTTTTAACAAAAAATATACGGAAACTCTCAATAAAAAGCATATTATCTAAATGGTGAGAAACTGCAGAGCTCAAACGCAGAGGGATCTGGGTATCCTAGTGCATGAATCGCAAAAGGTTAGTATGTAGGTACAGCAAATAATTAGGAAAGCTAATAGAATGTTATCGTTTATTGCAAGGGGAACTAAATACAAAAGTAGTGACGTTATGCTTCAGTTATAAGGGCATTGGGAGACCACATCTGGAGTACTGTGTACAGAATTGGTCTCCTTATTTAGGGATGTAAATGCTTTGGAAGCAGTTCAGAGAAGGTTTATTAAACTAATACCTGGAATGGGCAGGTTGCCTTATGAGGAAAGATTGGACAGGCTAGGCTTGTATCCGCTGGAGTTTAGAAGAGTAAGAGGTGACTTGATTGAAACATAAAAGATCGTGAGGGGTCTTGACAGGGTGGATGTGGAAAGGATGTTTCCCCTTGTGGGAGAATTTAGAACTAGGGGTCACTGTTTAAAAATAAGGGGTCGCCCATTTAAGACACAGATGGAGAATTTTTTTTCTCTGAGGATCGAGAGTCTTTGGAACTCTTTTCCTCAAAAGGTGGTGGAAGCAGAGTCTTTGAATATTTTTAAGGCAGAGGTAGATAGATTCTTGATAAGCAAGGGTGTGAAAGGTTATCGGAGATTGACAGGAATGTGGAGTCAAGGTTACAATCAAATCAGCCATTATTGACTGACGGAGCAGGCTCGAGGGGCCGAGTGACCTACTCCTGTTAATTAGCATGTTCACGCCAAAAACACTTAATTGGGCATGAAGCACTTTGAGACAATTGGTGGTAGTGAAAGGCACTATATAAATGCAAATCTTTCTTTCAATTCAAGGAAATTGTTGCTAATCCAGGATTGGATGTCAGACAAGCAGGCTGACATGAAAGGAGTGGAGGTGTCAACGTAAGAACATAAGAAATAGGAGCAGGAGGCAGCCATTCGACCCCTCAAGCCTGCCCCGCCATTCAATATCATGGCCAATCTGTCCAAGACCTCAACTCCTCTTTCATGCCAGCTCCTCAGAGCCCTCAACTCCCCAACATTTCAAAAATCCATCTACCTCCTCTTTAAATACTTTGTGATCCAGCATCCACAACTCTCTGGGGTAGAAAATTCCAGACATTCACTACCCTCAGAGAAGAAATTCCTTCACATCTCAGTTTTAAATAAGCGTCCCCTTATTTTGTAACCATGTTCCCTAGTTCGAGATTTCCCCCACTAGTGGAAACATCTCAACATCTACCCTGTCAAGCCCCTCAGAATCTTACACATTTCAATAAGATCACCCCTCATTCTTCTAAACCTGAATGAATAAAGGCATAACCAGTTTAGCCATTCTTGATAAATCAACCCCTTCATCCCAGGAATCAGCCCAGTGAATCCCTTTTGAACTGCCTCCAATGCCAGCATATCCTTTCTTAAATACAGGGACTAAAACTGCACACAGTACTCCAGGTGAGGCCTCACCAACACCCTGTACAGTTGTAACAAGACTTCCCTATTTTTAAACTCCAACCCCCTAGCAATAAAAGATCAAAATTCCATTTGCTTCTTAATTACTTCCTGCACCTGCATGCCAAATTTTTTGTGTTTCATGCACAAGAACACCCAAATCTCAGTGCTGCACTTTTTGAAGTCTCTCTCCATTTAAATAATCGTCTGCCTTTTGATTCTTCCTACCGAAGTGCATGACCTCACACTTTCCTACATTAAACTCCATCTGCCAAGTTTTTGCACACTCTCAACCGATCTATATCCCCATGCAAATTCCTTATGTCATCACCACATGCCCTCCCACCTATTTTTGTATCAGCAGCAAATTTGGATATATTACACTCTGCCCCCTCCTCCAAGTCATTAATATGTCTCATATGTAAAACATGGTCAAATGGCAAAGCATTAATGATGGCACAAGGACTAGGGGACACAGATTGAAAGTTTTGGACAAGAGATACAGGGGGAGGATGAGGAAGTACTTTTTTTTTTACATAGGGTTTTTTTTTATTTTATTTAGAGATACAGCACTGAAACAGGCCCTTTGGCCCACCGAGTCTGTGCCGGCCAATGACCACACATTTATACTAATCCTACATTAAGCCCATATTTCTTACTACATTCTCCTACCACCTACCTACACTAGGGGAAATTTACAATGGCCAATTTACCGGTCAACCTGCAAGTCTTTGGCTGTGGGAGGAAACCGGAGCACCCGGCGGTAACCCACGCGGTCACAGGGAGAACATGAAAACTCCGCACAGGCAGTACCCAGAACTGAACCCGGGTCGCTGGAGCTGTGAGGCTGTGGTGCTAACCACTGCGCCGCCCGTAATGACCATTCCAGTAATGACCTGGAACTTGCTGACCACAAGGGTGGTGGAAGCAAAGACAACCAATGACTTCAAAAAGAAAGATGGATGGCCACTTGAGGGAAAGAGACTTAACGGCAACGTGCACCAAGCAGGGAAGTGGGACTGACTGGATAGCTCTGTGGAGAGCCGGCATGGACTTGATGAACTGAATGGCCTCCTTCTTTGCCATAGCTGACTATGACATGCAGGGTTCTTGGCATTATAGCATGTGTCAGGAGGAGGAGGAGGAAGAAATTGGGGAGGACAGATAAAGTTAATCTCTAACAATGGGACTAGTGGCTAAAGGCTATAATTCAGTACAATTGATGAAGATACTCTTCAACCTGTAGTCTTATTATGTAATGAAATTCAGTTTTCATTCAAAGTATAAACTCAATGTGACAATGCAAATCTCAAACAGTGTCAGTTTTGTAAAAATACTATTGCAGTATAGTGCTCCAGATCCCTATCTGGCAACAAATGCAGCCTATATTGAGCTAACTGAAATGGTTACACACTTAAATTGGACAGCAAAATGTTATCACTGTTGGTGGCAATGGTGGAACAAACAGAAGTGATACAGTCATACTGGCTGCAGTGAGATCTTGTGCCATTCAGTACTGGTGCAGATAAATCGTGAAGACAGTCATGGACTTCCGTCATCACTGATAGCTCCAATTATGACCCTGAAAGTTGCTGAAGCCTGCCACGTGTCAGGAGCAGATATTCTGCAACGTCATATCATAATGCCAAGGTTACAATCAGAGGAGTGGCACAGTCAGCTGACATGTTTAAGAAATAATCCACGTGTGTTCAATTACTCAATGAATGAAGATAAATAATCCAGGAAATACATTATTTTTCGCTAGAACTTTCACTTACACAAAAAAGGATTTATTTTTCCGCAAAATAAAATTGGTCTAGCATCATATTTGTCCCACCTCTTTCAATCATGCAGCTGCACAGCAGAACAAGGTGTAACAATGTGGCAAATGGAAAAGAACAGTAAGGAACTACAGAACTCTAAACTTAACAGAAAAATTCAAACACAAAGTTCACAAAAAAAATCAAAGAATGCAAGATGGTGAAAAAACAGTTAAGGCATAATCTAACAAACTGTCAAAAGAGTTTAACTCGTGGAGATTTTTCTCCCAGTTGATGAATCAGTAATGAAGGGCCACAGACTGAGATGGGCAAAAAGCAATGAGTACAGAAGAATTATCACAACTAGTTACTGAAGCAGAGTCCATGATAACTAATGAGGGAATTCGAGAAAAGAAATTGAAATTAAAAAAATTACAAAGTTTACAATAAAAAGCAGGTATGATTAGAGCAGATAGCTCCAGTGGGGGAATTAGGAGCAGAATGAGGGGCCAAATGCCTCCATCTGAACTTCAGCTGCTATCATTCCACGATAGGGACAGAACTGAGCAGCACTGTGGTTCAGGTCACTCTAAAGTTAAGTAATTTGAACTGAATACAAAGAGAAAATACTGTTTTATTGGGCTATTTTTTTTTTAGCAGCAGCAGGCATGCAAGGAATAGAAAATCATTGATAATCGTGCCACAAGTTTGAATTTCGTGCTGCCACATGGCTGTGGGATTCTGACAGGATAAACTACACAAGCTAGATCCTGTGGTTTACCAGAACAAACAGATCAATTTTTCATGCAAGAAAATACAAGCCAAATAGGAAAAGATTTTCAGAGAAATAAGCATATATTTCAAATATCAGCTTAACGCATGGTAGCATTCACACCTTAAAATCAGAAGGTTGTAGGTTCAACCCCACTTTAGGACTTGAGCGCATATTCCTGGCTTGCATTGTGTAGCAACTGCCTTATCTCAAAAAGGAGAAATTAAGTAGATCCTCTATCCGTTTGTTCATGTAGACGTAAAAGATGCTACGGCACAATTTGAAGAACACTCAAGGAACAGATTAACTAGTCATACTGTTTGTTGGACTTTGCTGTGCACAAATGAATTCACAACATAACATAAGTGCCTGCACTTCAAAACTGGCTACGAAGCACTTTGAGACCTTGAGGAACGATTAAGTATTTGCATTTATGTATCACTTTCTTGATTGGAAGATTTAAAAAATCAACCCACAATCTACCCAAAGCAACCCCCTGCCATTAATGCCTAGTGATCAGGAGACCCTTTATATCCACTTTCCAAGGAGCACCTCCAATCTCGCTACTTATCTGTACAGATCTACGTACTGCGAATGATGTGGCCTGACAAAAGTAATTACTCACCTGGATATGTTAAATGTGCATACATCTGAGCATCATGAGGCTTAAGTCCACACTCCCAATTTTCTCCCATTATCCCCCCCATGTTCCACAAGGTGCTAGCCTTGCTGGGGTATAGGGCCACAGACACCCTCCAGTACTTGGTCTAACTGGTCACTTTTCACATATAAACCACGATGTAGAACACATTCTATGTTATATTGTCCTTGCCTAAAAGCTACACAAGTAGTGGTCAAACTATTTTATTTTAAGATGCATTTTAAAAACAATTCTGTTGCATCTGTGAGCACCAAAATTCCCATTCTGTTGCAAAGTGCAACACAAACCCTATTTTAAAAGGCAATAGTAGAGCAATGCACAGAAAATTCAGAACTGATGCATTCATAACTCAAAATGCATTATAAGCCTCTCATTTTATATGCATTCTAACTGGGAATGAATCTAAAATGCCCTCCATTTACTGTCATTTTCACATTTCCTACTTCAGATATAAAGTCTGACTCAAATCTCCAGTGCATCACCATAAAAAGACTTCACTCAAATTATGAGCTCCTGATGTGGAATATTAATTTGCCTTCCTGTCTATATGTTGATGAAACAGTACAGTTAGAAAAGCTGCAAACAGCAAACCATTGAAAACAGTTTTACGGATAGTGAAGTTTGCCTCACTAGAAAATAGTGAGCAATGCTACACACAATCCATAGTTTTAGACAACACATCCCTTTTCAGAACTTTACACAACTTTTTTTCCATTCCATACCCCCACCCCAATAGAGACATTGACTTTTGCAGAGCAGAGTTTGGAAACACAAACCTCTGCCCTCTTACCCAAATGACCACTGTTTAAAAGGTATATGCCAATGAATGCTGTTGAATGCTACTCAACGATGGGAGTATCAAAGTTCATCCAGATCCTGTCCTTACTGGACATCCACATGCACGCATTTTTTGGAGCAAATCATGGGATAACAACAGAATGAGAAACATGATTTTTCCCCTCCCTATTGCAGGTTTATTCAAAAAATAGATTTTATTCATAAAATTTGTAAAAGTACATTATGTAATGTCAAATTTGAACTGTTGTGTTGTGCAATACAGTTCAGTTCCTTTCAGTGCACTATGTTGCACTCTGAGGTGCCTCACTACCCTTACAATTACAGGTTATATAAACATACAATATGCATTTCATGTCAAACATTTTCTCTGGTACACACAGCCCGAGGCGTTTTACACAGGTTCCAGCCCCGCAGTGTACTATGGTGGGAGGGCATTAGACTTGGCCTTTCCCCATTGAGCCATTGCAGCGACTGCCTCAAGCTTTAGTGCATCCCTCAGCACACAGTCCTGAAACTTGGAATGTATCAGTCTACAACATTTGGCTGTGGACAGCCGTTTGCACTGGAAGACCAGCTAGTTTCCAACAAACCAAAGAGCCCTTTTCACCGAGCCCTCTTCCTCCATCAGATGATGATGGACTCGCACAGAGACCACCCTGGGAAAAGCCCATTGAGCACAGGGTCATGCGTTACGGAGCTGCTCGAGATAAAACTTGACAAAAACCACTGTCTCTCTTTTCAGACCTTCTTTGCAAAGGTGCATTCCAGAAGGAGGTGGTCAATGGTCCCATCCCCACTGCAGCATCCTCAAGGGGAGCATGGAGGCAAGGAGACGTTGGGTATGCATCAAGGATCTGGAGAGACCTTCTCACAACCAGTCAAGCTATGTCTCACTGCTTGTTCGAAAGTTCAGGCAATGAGGCATTCTGCCAAGTGACTGACAAGCTGCTCACGGAACTATACGACAGGATCCACCATCTCCTTTTCCTGCAAGGCCTTGAGGACATTACGTGCGAACCACTGCATGACGGACTTCCGGGCAAAGCTGTTTTTCTGCACAAACTTTTCCACGATAGACAGATGATATGGCACAGTCCAACTGAATGGAGCGTTCCGCGGCAAAGTAGCCAGGCAAATCCTTTGCAACACCGGGGACAGATAGAACCTCAGCACCTGGTGCTTGCGTACTGAGGGTCTACATATAATTTGTTGCAGCTTCACACAAAAGGTGGCCATCAGATTAAAGGACGACATTGGATACGTTTCCCTCCCCACCCCCACTTAACCTAGTGATTTTTACATCCTGCAATGAAAAGGCAGCATTGCTCCCACATGCCCAGTTTCTCTTGTGCAGTTTTTGGTGCACAATCCTGCCCCTTCAAACCATATCCACAGCACCTTCAGGTAGTTGATCTGATGGCGAAGGGGACAAAGGATAGGTCAGTCCAGTTCCCAAAGAACATAGCCTCACTCTAGCCCTGTTTACTTTGGTTCCCAAGGCCAGTTCGAACTGGTCGCAAATACTTAGTCTGTGACTGACAGCGGATCGGAGCAGAAGAAAGCAATATCATGTATGCTGCCTGATTGTCACCTCTGATAGATTTGGCAAAAGGTTCGATATAGCACACGGACAAGACAGCCTTGCCCGACTCCAGATGGCACAGTGGCGCATTGGTTAGCACCGCAGCCTCACAGCTCCAGCGACCCGGGTTCAATTCTGGGTACTGCCTGTGTGGAGTTTGCTAGTTCTCCCTGTGTCTGCGTGGGTTTCCTCCGGGTGCTCTGGTTTCCTCCCACATGCCAAAAGACTTGCAGGTTGATAGGTAAATTGGCCATTATAAATTGCCCCTAGTATAGGTAGGTGGTAGGGAAATATAGGGACAGGTGGGGATGTGGTAGGAATATGGAATTAGTGTAGGATTAGTATAAATGGGTGGTTGATGGTCGGCACAGACTTGGTGGGCCGAAGGGCCTGTTTCAGTGCTGTATCTCTAAACAAAACTAATTTGATCGGAAAGCTTTCAGATTCCCACCCATTAATTAAAACTGCACTACTGATGTTTGTGTAGAGTAGTTGCATCCAATTGCTGGTTCCCTCCCCAAATCCCCTTTTGGAGAGCATGTTCATCACGTAGGTGTGCGATATTCTGCCAAAGGCCTTCTCCTGGTCCAAGCTGACGAGGCAGGTGTGCACCCTTCTTGGCCTGTATGTAGGCCATTGGATCCCTGTGTAGAGTGGAGCTATCAGAGATCTTCCTGCCAGGTACAGCACAGGTCTGATCATGGTGAATCACCAACTCCAGAACAGACTTGACCCAATTAGTGACAAACTGGGACAGAATTATGTATCCATTTTAAGCAGTGAAATGGGCCACCAATTTGATTTCCTCCCTCTCCCCCTTCTGCTTATAGATGAGAGTGAAGTTGCCTTTCCTCATGAATGCTGACATGCTGCTGGCCAGAAGCATACTCTTGTACACTTCCAGCATGTCTTGGGCGATCCAGTTTCACAGAGTTGAATACAACTCGGCCAGTAGGCTGTTGCTTCCAGTAGTTTTACTTGAAGAACCTGATGGCCTTTGTCATCTCGTCAAGGGTTAGCGTTTTTTCCAGATTCTTCCGCTTTCTGTTGTCTAAGACCTCCATGATAGAGGACAGGAAGGACTGGGAGGCAGTGCTGTCTGTGGGCTTCACGTCATGCAGCCCAGCATAAAAGGATTTGCTGATCCTTAGTCTGTCATGATGTGATGCAGTCTTCTTCCTTCAGGCTGCCGATCACAGAGCTCTCTCTGTGTACCTTTTGGAAGAAATGCAAGCCCATCTCATCCTGCTCCATTGAACAGACTGTGGACCAGAAGATGATCTTGGTGGCCTCCGAACAAAGAGTGAGGGTTGCTGGCTGTTCATCTCTTGGAGATCCTCCTTGACATCAACCCCCATCGACTGCAGCAGGAGCAGATTCTACATGCTTTTCTGGAGACGGGACATTTCCCTCAGTCTCTCTCTCCTGCCTTCTGAACACCTTCAAAGATGAAAAACCTCGATGTTCTCCATGATCGCTTCCCATCAGTGCGTTTGGGACTCAAACAGGCATGCACGGATCTCCAACCTTTGTAATCCCTTTTGAGTTCCTCAATGTTTTCTGGAGGCAACAGTTTCACATTCAGTTTCCATGGACCCTGCCAACCTCTGGTCTTTCAGGGTGACAATTGGCCAGTGGGAGGCAGTGATCAGAGAGGAACACTGGCAGATCTGACCATGAGCGCTCGGGTCACAAACAGGAAGACCATCCTGGAATGGACAGGCATGTCTGCCTGGACCAGATGCATCTACGTGATGCTCCATCTGCAGGGTTGCTGAAGACTTCACGCAACTTGGCATCTTTTATTGCTTCCATCATCAGGAGTCTGGTTGTGACGTGCAGTTTGCTGTTGGTCCTGCCAGATTATCCGGCTGCATCAATGACATGGTTGAAGTTATCTCCTAGCACGACTGGCCTGGATCTGTTCTGGGCACAGACCTGAAACATTAATTCTGTTTCTCTCTCCACAGGTGCTGCCTGGCCTGCTGAGTGTTTCTAGCATTTTGTTTTTATTTTATGATTGGCCAAGACATCGGCAACAGCAGTGGGAACTGCAGGAAGATGGCCAGTTGCTCGTTCTTCAGAACGAGGGCCTACACCTTGAATAACTGGAGCAAAGCATTTTTGTATATTATGTCTGCTACAAGGAGGCAGCCACCCACCACCTCCTTAACTTCGGTAATGAAGTTGCCTCCCCGCAGAGTAACAGTCATTTCCTCCTGACCAGGTCAATGGTCCATGGGACCATGATCATTGCCTCTAGGTGCGAACATGCAATATTCTGCACTCATACAGAAATCGGTCAGCTTTGACCTTGGCAAGGTAATTCAAGGTTGAAATACTTTGGTGTAGTGGCTTTAACACGACACACATCAATGGAAGAAATTTTTAATGCCATTTAAACTGTGTAATTTACCAGTCCAATTGTCAATGCTAGCCCCAGTACTTGGATATGTTCCTGCATACCCATAGCGTTAGCAAACTGTTACACTGTCACTGGGCTAAGACAACCGTCCTGACCACCTACGAGAGAGTTGTTGCACCAGGGTGACTTCGGCTGTGGTGGGGGGCGGTGTTGTGGAATATGTGATAACGTAAGCAGGGAGGTTTGGGCTTTCCTCCATTGTTGCTGTCTTGTCTCTGTTACTTTTCTGGGAGTTTTGCTGCTCCCGGCTTCCCAAAGCTGGGGTGCACAGGGCGCTAAGTTGTTCCCAGTTTCCCCGAGTGCGCTGGTCAGGTTGCTGCTCCGGGCCTAACGAAGCTGGAGTTGCTTCTGGTCGTCTGGAGTTAGGGTGCACAGGATGCATCACTGCTCCCAGTTTCCCAGAGCTGGGGTGCAATGGACAGGTGTTCTGAAGATGAGACGGCCTTTCTGCATTCCTATCATCCTTGGCATTTCGCCATTTGTTTGGATGACAAGGTCAACTGTAGCAAACCCACTGATACTCTTGAAAACTGCTAATTTGACACAGCCCAGGGATGGCATTTGGGACCTTTCCGCTCAGTGTGGCTGGGCCACAATGCAAAATAATACAACACTGAAAAATAGGATTTCACAAAGTGTATAAGTTTAGATAACACATCCCTTTTTTATAGGCCACAGTATCTACATTGCATATATCTCCACTTGACCGATGTACTGGAGGGAACTGTACCCCAACAGGAGTTGGCTCCTTCACGAGAAAATGGCAAGGAAATCGGAAAAAAATGCAATTTAAGTCTTAATTTAAGAGCAATAAACTGAGTGAAAAGTCTAGCTGTATCTTGCAGGAAGTAACAAGATTGAAAAATAGGAATAGATAGATATGAAAATATTTTCAAAAATGCATAAACAAAGAACATACATAATAAAATGCATATAATGCAACAGTTATGATAATTTCATTCAGACTGATGAATAAATAAACTGGTATTTTATATTCAAGAGCAGTGTTAAACCCTCACTGGAACACAGGTCATAATTCATGGTTCTTACTGGGCTCCAATACAGAAATCTTACATAAAATATGCTGCCTCTGTATAACTTTCAAAGACAGACTACTTATGTGACTGCACTCAAACAAACAATGCTGTCTATAGAGTGCCGGGAGACTTCCTCCCACGCTTTAGAATCGCGAAGTATTAGCAGAGCAATTCTACTGTAGAAATCATTCTTAAAGTGAAGTTCCTCTGTGTAGTGTCATAATACCTTCACAAGTTGGCCCTGAAATGCATATTTACAATTTTTTGCAAAATGGCACTTTTTTTCAAATTTCAAATACTCTGAAATTCTAGAAAACAGAAATGTTTCCGATCAATAATTTTTTCCCCTCATCTCCATTGAAGGCACTGACCACAAGATTTAAGATCCACTGGCACTTCGCCAGTACCTCACCCAAATGGTCATTCTTCATGTGTGCTGGACACTGTCAGCAAGCTATCCAACCATGAAGAACGTTACATCCAAGCCCACTCCTGTCTCCACACAAGTACTTTCCAGCAGAGGTAACTGGATAGTATTAACAGAAATTTTGGCTGGTTTGTTTACGGCACAGACTGACCCTTCTGCAAACATCACCACAATAGGCATTCAACAGATCTTTTTCTCCCACTCATGCTTGAAAGTAACTTGCAGAGAATTAACTGTTCCAATTAATAAAAGTTGTCATTACATTGAAATTAAATCATTGCCACACAACGTGGCAAATGGGTTTCTTTGGATCTTTTTATAATGAGAAACCAATATAGTTTAGCAAATGGCAGCCAGATACACCAGTCAATTTTAAAAGCAAATTTAAAATCAATTCTGATGAAAGGTCACAGACCTGAAACGTTAACTCTGCTTCTCTCTCCACTGATGCGGCCTGACCACCTGAGTATTTCCAGCAATTTCTGTTTTTACATCAGTGAATTTTGTTTTCCTCCCTCTCCTGAACAGACTTATGCTGCATCATGACCACAGTATCTTCCAATACTTAACCCAACTGGTCTCAAGTTCAACAAGACTATTTGACCATAGGGAAAAATGGTAGCCAACCTCACCCAACATATGCTTAGAAATTTTTACTGAGTCTTTAGATGGAAATCAGCAGCAACAATCCTAATTTTCCACAAGCCATGAGTACTAAAATCAACTATAACACCCCAAATGCTGCTCTGCCTGACATTAGGAACATTAAAAACTGTATACTTTCAATAAGCTGCATTTTTTTTTTTATCTTCCCCACCAGTTACTTACCTAAGGGTTTGAATTAACTGTTATACTTTCCCATCAGGTAGTACGAAAATGCATACGTTTTAAGTTTGAAACATCCAGGCACCCAGCTCGTTTACAGTCACTTGTGACAAAATAATGCTACCGTCTCCCTATAAACCCTCAACATTAACGTTGTTAAACACTGTAGGGCTGCATTTCGATCAACGCAATTTGCAACTCTTCCAAGATTAAAGCGATTCATGATAAACATCGCAGTTCACTGGCTTGCAAACTAATAAAGTGTCACAAGTTATCAGTACGTTTTTTAAAAAGCCACATTAAAAATCCAACCGGAACTAATAATTCATTTGGCATCGAGATTTCATAACCAGTCTCTTTCACGTTGGTAGTAAAATAAATCCAAGTATTTGTCCAAAAATCAAAAAGGAAGCGTTTCTGTTTCCCGTTCCCAAATTCCTTTTGCACAGGAAAAAGTTGTATTCAAACTGAATTTGCTGACCAGCTGAAACAAGTTAGAAGTCACTGATTTTACAGCAGCAAAAAAAAATCCAGACTTCTTTTTATGCTTTTCCATGAATTTACTTAGGGGGAAAGGTGGAATTTTGCATTGCCACTATATTACCATTAAACACGGTTAACCACGCTGTAGCAGTAAGTTACAGCGAATGTTTCTGCTGGCAGAGAGTTGAGTGACACTGGCAGCACCCGGACTGAAAGCTCATTCCTTCACAGAGAACCCCCCCGGCCCACTCCAGCGCCTTACCTGACTCGCTTTGTAAAACTGCTTCTTCAACCCAGCCACCGACATCCTCGGACACTTTTAACGGACAACAATTTAAAAAGAAATTAAGTCGCGACTGTTTTTAATTATTTTCTTCTCGCTCTCTCTTCACTTTAAACAAGCGGATCCCAGCTACCGTCACTCTGTCAGGAATCTTACATGGCAACCGCAGCTACTTCCGGCAGCGCGACAAGGAGCGCCACCCGCCGGCAGGAAAGTAGCTCAGCGACTGGCCAGGTCCTCCAAACACAGCGCCTTCTGCCGCACTCCAGGTCCTCCAAACACAGCGCCGACTGCCGCACTCCAAGTCCTCCAAACACAGCGCCTACTGCTGCGCTCCAGGTCCTCCAAGCACAGCGCCCTCTGCCGCGCTCCAGGTCCTCCAAACACAGCGCCCTCTGCCGCGCTCCAGTGATGCAGTCTGTAGACATATTGCCACCTGTCGCCCTGGAGGACTGGGATTATTCATCTTTCTGTGAGCTGCTTGGATTTATTTTTTATTCTTTTTTTTTCTTTCTTTTGGGCCTCCTTATCTCGAGAGACAATGGATACGCGCCTGGAGGTGGTTTTTTATTATTAGTCATAAAATAGTCTTTCTTTATGGGGTGTGAATCCTCTGGTATTGCTGAAGAAGGTAAAATGTAAGTCACTGAAATGATAATGTCACCTGTAAGCGTTATCCGCAGCTTTCTTTCATCATGAAGAAACTCAAAGGAAAGGGTCTAGGTCCTTTAATTCAGGACATCCTGAATGTTGGAGAGTAGTAGTGATGGGGTGAGTCAAGAAGTTTAAATTGGAGGGGAGGAAGAGGGAGATGAACTGCAAATATGTTTCAATTGAGTGAGTATACGTTATCTTTATACGCATGGGAAAAGTTAAAACAGATTTCACCCGCCAAAAGCAACCGACTTAATTTATTGTAGTGGACCCATCTTTGATACTCTGAACTTGAAGTTTGTTTCAGGGTTTTCTGTCTTCACTTTTTCTTAGGCCAGTGGAGAAAAATGTTTTTTTCTGTCTTGCAAAATTGAAATGTAGGTCAACAATACCCTTTAATGAGTGTTGCATGCATTACATTCAGGAGAAAGGTTGCCTTTTTCAAACTTCCATTCCATTGCAATACAAACTAATCCCTCAGCTCTGCTGCTGGCAATGGGAAGATATACAGGAGTAGGTCAGAGTAACACAGTAGCCAATTTTCATCTTTTTTGGGGGCCAGCAGTATCTTTCTGCTGTTCAACTCTGCTTACCTCCCGTCTGCCCTCATTGAAATGCATTCCTTGATGCTGGGACATCTTCCTGTTGACAGCAACAGGCCTTCAGACTCCCACCTAAGAGCTGATTCTCAATGTTCGAGTTGAGGTGGAGAATACCAGTAGTCTGTACAACTATGTATGTGAGTCCAGACTGCTCTTTGTAAATGCCGTTTCCAGCAAGGTTCATCGTCCTTAGGTTGGAGCACTCAAGGCAATTTCAAACAATTAATCTGTGAGATGAACTAACCCAGCTCAGGTAAGAGTTAAATATGTCACATTCCTAGTTTGTATGGCTCATTTCCTAATGTATTCACATCCACCAAGAACAAGGAAATTACGGAGTGATTTGATAGAGTTGCTTAAAATTCTGAAACTATGATTCAGGGTTGATGGAAACAAACGGTTTCCAGTGTTTAAAGCATCCAGAATAAGTGGGCAAATATAAGATTAAATGTAAGAGATTTAGAACAAAGCAGAAGAAATATTTTTACATTGTGCAGCCATGGAATGTACTACCAGACTTAGAGACTGAAGCTAGAGACCATCTCAGTGTTTAAAAATAGGTTAGATAGGTGGCTAAAGGAAAGGGGGATATGGGAAAAATGTGGACACATAAGATAAGGACATTTGTTTATGTTGAGGATAAAACCAACACACATTGGATGGGCCAAACAGCCTATTTCCATATTGTAATTTCTGTGCAATATGCTGATGTTTGAGAGCGAGAACTGGTATATTGGGCTTGGATATTGAATATTGGGAACAGTGAAGCCATTATCTTTGGTCCCTGCTCCAAACTCCATTCCCTAACTACCTACTCCATCCCCCTCCTTGGCAACGTCTGAGACTAAACTAGACTCGGGGCGGCACAGTGGCGCAGTGGTTAGCAAGGCAGCCTCACAGCTCCAGTGACCCGGGTTCAATACTGGGTACTGCCTGTGTGGAGTTTGCAAGTTCTCCCTGTGTCTGCGTGGGTTTCCTCCGGGTGCTCCGGTTTCCTCCCACATGCCAAAGACTTGCAGGTTGATAGGTAAATTGGCCATTATAAATTGCCCCTAGAATAGGTAGGTGGTAGGGAAATATAGGGACAGGTGGGGATGTGGTAGGAATATGAGATTAGTGTAGGATTAGTATAAATGGGTGGTTGATGGTCGGCACAGACCCGGTGGGCCGAAGGGCCTGTTTCAGTGCTGTATCTCTAAAAACTAAAACTAAAAAACTGTTTGCAACCTTGGTGTCATGTTTGACCCCGAGATGAGCTTCCGACCTCATATCCGCGCCATCACGACGATCGTCGATTTCCACTTCTGTGAAATTACTCGACTTCACCTTGCCTCAGCTCATCGACTGAAATTCCAGAAGTCCAGGCTAATGTCCTGGGGACATGGTTTCAAATCCTACCATGGGAGTTAGTGGAATTTAAATTCAATTAATAAGTTCAATTAGTTAATAAAAATCTGGAATTGAAAGCTAGTCTCAGTAATGGTGCCATGAAACTATCACGATTGTTGTAAAAACCCATCTGGTTCACTAATGCCCATTAGGGAAGGAAATCTGCCGTCCTTACCTGGTCTGGCTTACATGCGACTCCAGACCCACAGCAATGTGATCGACTCTTAACTGTCCTCTGAAATGGCCTAGCAAGCCACTCAGTTGTCAAGGGCAATTAGAGATGATAGGCACCAAATGCTGGCTGTTGCCAGTGAAGCCCACATCCCATGAAAGAATTTAAAAAATTCTCATCCATGCCTTTACCTCTAGATTTAACTATTCTGCCATGCTCACGCAAGGAGAATTTATGAACCATATAATGAACTTATGAAACAAACCCAAAACAGACACTTTTCCTACAAAACAAAAATGGAGTCGAGAGGTCAAGTGACCTTATTCTGTACTGCTAATACACATGGAAACTGCGAGACCCCAGAGCCAATCTTCATGTCTGGACAAACCTTGGAGAAGGCATTAAAATGTAAATGTGTTAATGGCTACTTCTCTCTAACGAATTATAGAACTGTTACAGCACAGAAGGAGGCCATTCGGCCCATCATGTCTGCACTTGCTCTCTGAAGGAGCAATTTACCTTTTGCCACTTCTTCATCATCTCCCCATAGCCCTGCACATTCTTCCTTTTCAGATAACAATCTAATTCCCTCTGGACTGCCTCGATTGAACCACCGTCATCAAGAACAGATTAAGTGGTCATTCATTTCATAACTGTTATGGCATCTTTTTCTGTGTAATTTAGCTGTTGTGTTTCCCTGCATGACAACAACATTTCAAATTATGAATTGATTTGTCAAGTCCTAGTGATGTGAAAGATGCAATATAAGTGCAAGTTTGTTTCTTGAAATAACAAAAGGCATTGAAAACTTGATGACTCCAAATTCAAGAGTATGGGTGTGAAAAACTTCACTTTATCAAGATGAGTGACACCCAGACCCCATTGTCTAACAATAGCCTCACCATTTATGAGAACAAAACTGATCACATGACAGAAATCAGGTTTCTGAAAAGGAGTATTAATAAGATGCATTCTGTGCGACAAAGCCAGAAGGATAAGAAGAGAGAAATAAATCAATGCCATCAAAGAGACAGAACCCTTCCTAAGAACACCGTCCTTAAACTACAAGTAGGGTGAGACTGGAAGTGGTCTTGAACTCCATACGTGAAAAGTAATACCAGGACTTCGCCAGTGACCTTTGGCTGGGATATAACAAAAGCAGTCTGCAGCAGCACATCCGTCTTCCTAAACCTTCCAAGTCTTTCTGCAGTGAACAAGAGAAAAGAATACAGTCCTGTGCTGTTTCAAGTCTTCACCCGGGGACGCATAAGTTAAACAGAGGACACTTTTAAACCATGCGACCTAAATGCATGTTATCTTTTAATCTGTATCTTTTCTTGTGTATACGTGTGTCTGTATGCGTGTGAGAGTGGGTGAAGTTGTGTACATTTTCAGGTGTGGTATAATAAACATTTATCTTTTTTTAAACTCAGAGACAACCTGTTGATTGACCATTGAAACGTCGGGGATAAAAAAAAAATTGAAATACTATCATCTGTCAGTTGAGAGGTGAAAAAGGAGAAACCACTGCTATCAACTCCCACCTGTCCGTAACAATTCCAATGCACTCCTGGCTGGCCTCCCATATTCTACCATTCGTAAACTTAAGGTCATCCAAAACTCTGCTACCCATGTCCTTATTCACACCAAGTCCCATTTACCTATCACCCCTGTATTTGCTGGCCTACATTGACTCCTGGTCAAGCAATGCCTCGATTTTAAAATTGTTGTCCTTGTTTTCAATTCCCTCCATGGCCTTGCCCCTCCCTATGTCTATTATCTCCTCCAGCCTATCAACCCTCTGGGATCTCTGCACTTATCTAATTCTGGTCTCTTGAGTATCCCTGCTTTTAATTGCTCTACCATTGGTGACCATGCCTTCAGGGCCCCAGGCCCTAAGCTCTGGAATTCCCTCCCTAATGTTTTCTGCCTCAGTACCTCTCTTTCTTCCTTTAAGACGTTCCATAAAACCTACCTCTTTGACCAAGCTTTTGGCCATCTGCTTGAATATCACCTTATTGTGGCTTGGTGTCTAGTTTTACTTTATAATGTTCCTGTGAAGCGCCTTGGGATGTTTTATTACATGAAAGGTGCTATAAATATAAGTCATTTGTTTTAATATGTGCATGGATGCATTTTATCACTGTGGTGCTGTGCTTAGTAGTATCAGTTAAAAATTATATCATATGCTCTGGAGTGTTTAAAAATCGTTTTTTACTGATTTTTTTTTTTTACACTGCTAATTTCCCAGATTTTTATGGATGGTAAATCAATAAAACTGATTTCCTCCTGAACTCAAGGAAAATTTCCCTTTTTTTATATGTCAAAGTTTAGGTCCTGCAGATTTCACATTCAATGCCATGTCAGGATGAATGTTGTCAAGCCTTGATAATGACCATGTTAGTATCAAAATGAATACATTGCATATAATAATTGCAATATGCCATTCACGGTGCATAATACAAAATGTAATTTTATCATCAACCATTCTTTATTTCAATCAGATGCTAAAAATATTAATTTTCATGATGCTGAGTAGGTCAGAGTCATTATGGCACAGAAGGAGGCTATTCAGCCCATTGAGTCCATGCCAGCTAGAATAGATTCAAAATTCTCCCAGTTTTCAAGTAGTTCTGTGGCATCTTTAAAATCCAGCTGGATCGCTGGAACAACCAGAGGCGATCTTGGTTTCACATCTCAATCAAAGCACATCACCTCCAATAGTGCATCATTACCTCAGTACCGAGAGTGTTGAGTGTTGACCAAGATTACACACTGAAGCTTTCTTTTGAAGCACAAACCTAATAACCTAGAGGTAAGAGTATTACCAAATGAGTCAAGCCATAAATGTTAAGCTCTTAAGCTTTGTTCCGGATATTTGTTTCTTGTTTCAGTCAGTGAACTCACTAAAAATAAATAGACATTTTATATTTTCCTTTTGGATTTTTCTCTCTTCCTTTTCTGAAGGTGCTGATTGTATTAACTGTATACTTCCCAGGCTGTAATATGCCCTCCAGTATCTCTACCAGTATGATTCTTTGTTTGGGAGACTAGACAGTGAGTATCTAGCTGGGCTATTCATCACAGTGGATATCACAATTGAACCTAATTTTGTCCTCGTCCAATATACTCAGCTGGATAATGATCCAAGGTGGGAATCCCCAACAGATTTATGCCTTCACTAACCTTGCTATCATGTCCATTGCTACAGAGGGCATTGCATTTACCTACTAGGTTTTTGTGGCATTGCCTTTTAGTAATTGCCTAACCATTATATTATCATGAATTTGTGATGTTTATGTATCGGAGGGTGGAGGGACTTTTCATGGAACCATAGGGAAGGGTAGGTTTTAGATATGTGTAGCAGTCACAGTTTCTCAGCAAAAATGATCTCAATTGTAGTTTAGCACTGATGCCAAAGTTCGTGCAATCAAAAAATATAAATAGAGCATATTTGTGTTGAAAAATGCATGGAACTTTGGTTCTTAGTCAACTGTACATGATCTGTCATATACATCTAATGCTTCAGTCAGAAAATGATATAATTGAAAATGTTCTGAGGATGAGAGAAGAGGCTGCAGCGTTTCTTGTTTTCCTTTGTTCATAAGATTTATAAGACAGTTTATAGATATTTGCATTTTTGATTTCATAAATATTTGTGTTTGCAAAAGAATACTATACATGCATAACAATCGATTCCACTTGTGCTGTGTTAGGGCATTGATGATCACCCCGTCTATTCAAAGGACAGGAATTGTTTTGTTTAGTTTAGTTTAGTTTAGAGATACAGCACTGAAACAGGCCCTTCGGCCCACCGAGTCTGTGCCGACCATCGACCACCCATTTATACCAATCCTACACTAATCCCATATTCCTACCACATCCCCACCTGTCACCTATATTTCCCTACCACCTGCCTATACTAGGGGCAATTTATAATGGCCAATTTACCTATCAACCTGCAAGTCTTTTGGCTTGTGGGAGGGAACCGGAGCACCCGGAGAAAACCCACGCAGACACAGGGAGAACTTGCAAACTCCACACAGGCAGTACCCAGAATTGAACCCGGGTTGCTGGAGCTGTGAGGCTGCAGTGCTAACCACTGCGCCACTGTGCCACTTGTGCCACTAGCCTTGGTTACGGTTTAGTATCGTAACCGAATATCAGTCTGATATACTGCTGTATGAGGCTCATACACTTCAAAGACAACAGAACGTTATGATAGAAGATGGGCATTGTCACAGAAAAGCCAGAAGTGACAGTTGGCATATGAACTGCAATGTCCGTTGCACATTGCTTAATGGAACCATTCCTGCAAGCACCACTGACTCTTTCCTATACATGTGTCTCCTGATCACCTTTGTTTCAGAATAACTTCAATAATATCATTGTCTAAGTGGAGCTGATAAATACTTCACAACTTCTGTTATTCATTTTTAGAAGGATGCTGGTAGAATCGATGCCATGAGCTTCTGTGGTCTTTACTGAAGTCAGTAAATGGACTGATTGCTATGGATTGTCATGCTGTATATACTATGAGGTTATTAGTTGAGATACAGCACTGAAACAGGCCCTTCGGCCCACCAAGTCTGTGCCGACCATCAACCACCCATTTATACTAATCCTACACTAATTCCATATCCCTACCACACCCCCACCTGTCCCTATATTTCCCTACCACCTACCTATACTAGTGACAATTTATAATGGCCAATTAACCTATCAACCTGCAAGTCTTTTGGCTGTGGGAGGAAACCGGAGCACCCGGAGAAAACCCACGCAGACACAGGGAGAACTTGCAAACTCCACACAGGCAGTACCCGGAATCGAACCCGGGTCGCTGGAGCTGTGAGGCTGCGGTGCTAACCACTGTGCCGCCCAAATCTAATTGCCTGTATACAAACTTAGGACCAGGAATTGGTCATTGAACCCTCACTGATCTCAACCTATCCAGCCATTTTCCCATGTTAGGCTTGAAGCACATATATGAGGACATTGTCACGACCGAGGTGGAAGGAGAGCACTGTTAATTCAGTCCACCTCCCTCAGGTCACGACATGTATTTAAATTTTCCCACTTACCAATATGGTCAACCATATACTCTATTTTTCCCCAGAATAAACACACCAACCAGGTTTCTTTAATAAACAACAAAATTATCAGTTTATTATAAACGGAGTCTTAACCCATAATGAAGTAAAACATACACACAACCTGAAATGTTAAAGCCCTTTATTTATCCTAGCCCTCACACTCTCACACACTTGCACACACACTGGTTAACCGGGAAAAAAGTAAAAGGAATTATTGTTTATAGCTGTTACAAAAAAAATCAGAAGGAAAAAAACACTTAGCTGAAAAGACGGTATGGAAAGATGTTCATTGTTTTGGTTTGGGGTCCCAGATGTGTACAGACCGCTGTCAATGGGCTCTTCCCAGAACAGTTTCTCCAGGCAATGTTGAAGATCACTTTGGATCGGCTTTCCAAGTGATGCAGCAACAGAGGCCAAATAGGTCTTACAGCAGGATGTTTCATCCACACATTTGATATGTAAGGTTCCTTTAAACACACAGGGTCTTTTTAAATACAGGAGGAAACAGGAATCTGAATCACTGGATGCAGGACTTGTTCTCAAAAGAGAGAGCTGAGCTGGCTGGATCTTCTTCTGTTCCAGGCAAAACCAACTGGCTTTTTTAACAGTTCAAATTAAAGCTAAAGCGTTTCAGAAAGCAAGCCTCCTGACAACCATAAACCTTGGCTTCTCACTTCTTCGTAAACATTTCTCCAAGTCAAAAACAACCTCTGCTGGGTTATTTGAAAATAGGTGCCTTCCACTAACTGTTTACAGTTCAAACTCAGTTCAAACCTTCTGGTGACATCCCTTAAAAAAAAAACACCCAAAGTTCGAGCATCTACAGAATCCTTTTCAGTTTTAAACACAAATTCTCAAAATTTAACAAAAAATGGAAACACTTGTAACAACACGTATAGCCAGGATCCTGATTTCTCTGGTTTTCGACCAATTTGTGAGTTGGGTACTCAGAAATTTTGATTATGTAAATTCGCCATTCTTTGTTTTTAAATGAAAAGGTGCTTTTTCCTTTTAAAATATTGTTGTGTTCCATTATGCAGGTTTAATTATTAAGGTTTTCAATTACTTTCCATCAGTAGAACTCAAGTGGTCCTTTGTACTGTTTTGGACTTGGGAAAGGGCAACAACCCAATGTGTAATTGTGATGGTTTTATGCTACAATGCAAAGTTGTCAATGGGGCTTCTGTCCCGAGTTACAGGTTACTACTTCAAACATAAGTTATAAGACCAGCCAATTTGAACAGGTTTTCATTATCAGGGAGAAATGTCTTTATTGTTAGGTTTATAATTTGGATATAAGTAGCTATGTATAAAGAACAAATTTCCAATTTTGCTATAAATAGTGAACAGTAGAAATCTTCCCCTAACATTCCTTTACTCATGTGGAACACGAATAGCTGCATGGACTAGTGGGGCCGAATGGTCTGTGCTGTACCTTATATAATAATTTTGAGTATGGTACCTTCAAGTCGCTTTGAATATGCGGCCACTTGAGAATACAAGTATTTTGACAACTGTGGTCACTGAGGCACAGTTTAAACCCTGGAGACATTGCAGAATTGATTCATGAGACGGATCCTTACTGTCAAAGTCATGGGAAAATACAGATGAAACTTATGGAATAGAATAATAAAATAGTGGAATAGAACCTTGGGCCCTTCAGCTTCAAAAGGGGGAACATCAGGGGGGTGCCGTAGATGTATTTAAAACAGTAAATGGTAAAGAAAAGGTAAATCTGGAATATGACAGTACGACAAAGCTGGAGGTTCAAACTAGTAAAAGGCAAATCTAGGATTGGTGACGGGAAGTTCTTCTCTACAACAAATGGAATGGGCTTGCAGGTAGGACAGTAGAGTCAAAAACCCTAGTCATTTAATGTAGAATCCTATTTTCAAGCCCTGACAAACCTGCTGTAGGTTTAACCATTTTCTGTTTTTATTTCAGGCTTCCATCATTGGCAATCTGTTTCTTTTATTCGTGGAACAGGACGTTATAGTGTTACGACCGGGTAAGGAAGGGGTCTCAGGCTTGCCCCTTTCTTGGTTTGGCCATAACAGGTTTATCTTTTCAAACACAGTGATTTTAGCTTACCCCCCCCCCCCTCAGTGAGCCCTTGCTCACTGTACTCAAATTACAATTGCAAATGAACCAATCATACAGGTTTTCTTGAGTTGAAACAAGAAAGATGTAAGTTTATTAGCCTTATCACTCTAATCCGGTTAAAATTACTAAAATACGCAACACAATCACGCTCACAGGCCTACGAGAGGTACACACACAAATAGATACAGAAGGGAAGAAAGAGTTAGGGTGGATTGAAGTAGAGTTTGTAATAAATGGAATACAGACACAGTTCTTAATGTCCTTGGTACAATGTCTTCAATTGAAGGTCTTGGAGTCCTTGCTGGGGCCATGTGCACAATTGCAGGCTTGCTTCTCTGGTACCAGAAGGCCAAAGAGAGGCTTTGTCTGTAGTCTTGAAGCATAGAAGCTACCCCTGTGGTTTTCCTGGGACTTTGCTGGAGAGAGAGATGTCTTCTTCTTGAGGTTCAGAATTGCAGTCTCTTTCCTTTCGGTGAGGCACAATTCAAAAGCCCCAGTCTTACAAGCAGGTAGGTCATGTGACCATCTCTTTGTTTGAAACAGTAGACTTGGAGGGTTGTTGGATTTCAGAGCCTTCCAGACATACTCGATGGGGGGGTGGAGTTTTGGCTCTTACAAAGTCAAAGGGTGTTGATCACCACTATTGCCAAGACCAATTTTGCTAATTGAATCAAGGAGCACCCCCATTGTCTCTCTAGTCATCTGTCTGTCAGCCAGCGCTTGTCTTCTCAGAATGCAAATGTGCAACCATGTTTTCAGCTGTTCAGTTCTATTTTTTTAAACAAGTTATTTGCAATGTCCAATAAAAATCTTCAAGCAGTGTCCCATATGATGAAATGAATATGTTTCCATTTGGTAGGTGTGATTTCTGTCACAACAGCTATAATTTTGAATAACATTTCCTCAATCGGTTTTGAATATTTAGCCAATTTAAAATTCAAGTGCATTCTCGAGCATGAGCAATTAAAAATTAATAAGTTTCTGTTCAGTGCATGCTAGTTACTTCCAAAGTTGATTTCATTGGAGTCCAAACATTTACCAATATATTAAGGTGGAATCCAGTACTTATATCTTCCAACAAGAAAATATCTGTGCAATATTAATTAGCACAGGAAAACCTCAAGTGAGCAGAGAAGTTCACGCAATTGGTCTGTGTGTAGATCAGTCTAATATTGTGTCAGCTATTGTATTACTATACCACACAAACTAGGAAGGGCACAAGTTTCATTCACAGTCAGTGTTGGGTTACTGATCATAACTGGGGAAGCAATAAGGGTGCTAAAATTAGCCTCGGCACCCATGGTTTAGAGAGAATGAATTTCAGACAGGGTTCCGACCCTGATTGCTATCTAATGTTCCTGATCCTTATCAGTATCAAGTGTCTACTGCTGCTAACAATATGTTTACATATAGATGTTGAGTGAGGACATGATTGGGCCAAGTTGTAATAGCCTACCCCTGTAAATAGCCACTGTAGGTTATCTTGAACAAGGGTGGTAGACGAGTGGGACTTAGTGCAATTTGGGATAAGTAAGTAGAATTTTGCATTAACTTTAGATGTTCAAAGGATTTTTTCTTCTTTATTTTCTCCCTTCCTCTCCTAAAGATGCTGGATCTTCATATCGGTCCAGACAGTGAGTTGCAGCAGGTGATTCAGTTTTCACTTCTGTGTCTTGTCATGCAGGCATTGTAATTATTAAGGTTTTAAATTACTTTTCATCAACAGATCTCATGTGATCCTTTGTCCAATTTTGGACTTGGGAAGGGTGAACAACTCAGTTTATAATTATGATGGTTTATGCTGCACTTATAAGTCGACAACAGCAGATATTTCACCCGGTCAGTGAAGATCTGCTGAAACTGTCTCATTTACTGAACAGAATGCAAGTTGTCAGCGCTGTCATTTGGGGCCGAACACCCTAATGTGACCGCTTTATAATGGGTTCAGAAAAGCAGATTGTATCGATCAAATTTCTAGTTTCTTTATTTAGGTTATATATCTGGTAGATCAGGGTGAGGCAGTGGGTGTTACCTATCTGGATTTCAGTAAGACAATTAACACTTATCTACATCGAAATTTGTAACATTTTAAAAATGAATTTCGGGACCTGGAATGTCAGGACTCTTATGGACAACCCCAGCAGCGACAGACCTGAACGTCTTACTGCTATCATTGCCGAGAACTCAGCTGCTGCAACATCGATATTGCTGCCTTAAGTGAGACACGGCAGGTAGGAGAAGGCCAGCTCAAGGAAGAAGGTGGTGGATACACCTTCTTCTGGAAAGGCAAGCCAGAAGAGTGCCAACTCCACGGGGTTGGCTTCGCCATAAAAAAAAATTAACTAGCTGACCGCCTCAGTGAGCCCCCTTGTGCGATAAACGAACGTCTCATGACCCTTCGGCTTACCCTGGCCCAGAAACAGCATGCCACAGTCATCAGCGCGTATGCCCCAACCCTAGAAGCAACAGATGGGCCTAAGAGGAATTCTGCTCCAACCTTGATCACTTGCTGTCCGTCTTCCCAAGGAAGACAAGCTGATCTTCCTCGGAGACTTCAACTCCAGAATTGGGAGGGACGCAAACCTTTGGAAAGGTGTGATTGGCAAGGAAGATGTTGGAAGAGCTAACACCAATCGAGTCCTTCTGACAAAATGCCTTGAACATGGCCTGATCATAACAAACACCCTATTTCGTCAGAGAGCCAAATACAAGACCTCATGGCAGCACCCTCGCTGCAGGCATTGGCATTTGTTTGACTATTTGTTTGAGTGAAGGACTGCAAGGATGTTCGCATCACCCGTGCCATGATAGGAGCCGATGACTGCTGGACCGACCATCGCCTAATCTAGCTACTATCTCCAAAAACCCAGTCCAAAAACGGCGGCAGCAGAAGCACTGCCACGCGAAAATCAATGTTGATGGTATCAAGGACTCTGCAAAGAAAGATCTACTCAGGCAGCATCTTACAAGCAACTTGGCGATGCTCAATGAACAGGAACTACAGAATGTCTACAATGCCTGATCTGCCCTCAAAGCTACCATAATCAGCACTTGTGAAGATACTCTTGGTTCTTCGACCAGGAAACATCAAGACTGGTTTGATGAGAACAACCATGAGATCCAGGAGCTACTAAATGGCAAGTGCAAGACATTCCTGAACTAGAAGCATCATCAAAATTCGAGGGGTAAAAAAGCAGGTGTACAGACAATTGAAGGCTGAGGTTCAACAAAAAACCCGTGAATAAAGAACAGCTGGTGGGCTGAAAATGCTCAGGAAGTACAGCAACTCGCAGACAGCCATGACATGCTGGATTCTTCAGCACAGTCAAAATCATTTACGGCCCAAGTCAACGCTCGTTGGTAGGAGCACTTCGAAGATCTACTCAATCGCGAATCAGTCCTTGATGCGAGTGCCCTCAACCACATTCCACAGCATGTTACCCTCCACGACCTCAGCACAACCGAGCCCGACATGAGATCGAAAAGGCCATCCGACAGCTAAAAAACAATAAGGCCGCTGGCATAGATGGAATTCCCACCGAAATTCTAAAATACGATGGAGAGGCACTCTTGACGCAAATATATGGCCTCTTCTCCCTCATCTGGAAGGAGGAGAGCATGCCAGGGTTTCTCCAAGATGCCGTAATTGTGACCGTAGAACCATAGAAAAAGTACAATGCAGAAGGAGGCCATTCAGCCAATGGTGTCTGCGCCGGCCAAATAAATTATCCATCCAAACTAATCCCACTTTCCAGCACCTGGTCCATAGCCCTGCAGGTTACAGCACCTCGGGTACATGTCCAGGTACCTTTTAAAAGAATTGAGGGTCTCTGCCTCCACCGCCATTCCTGGCAGCGAACAAGACCTACTACGGTAACTACAGAGGGATATCCCTGCTGTATGCCACAGGGAAGGTCATCACAATAGTCCTTCTCAACCGCCTCCCCCCCCCCCCCCCCCCCCACCCCCACCATGGCTGAAGAGCTCCTACTGGAATCACAATGTGGATTCTGTCCATCAAGAGGCACAGTGGACAGGATCTTCACAGCAAGACAACTCCAAGAAAAATGTAGGGAGCAGCAGCAACCTTTATAAATAGCCACCTTTGACCTCACAAAGACCTTCGACTCGATCAACCGGGAGGGATTATGGAACATTGTCCTCAAATTTGGTCGCCCGGAGAAATTTGTCACCATCCTTCACCTGCTGCACGATGACATGCAAGCTGTAATCCTTGCCAACGGATCTGCACTGAACCAAACCGAGTGCAAACTGGGATCAAGCAAGGCTGTGTCATCACACCAGCGCTGTTTTCCATCTTCCTCGCCGCAACACTCCACCTCATCTCCATGAAACTTCCTGTGGGAGTAGGTCTACTCTACAGGACGAGCGGATAACTATTTATCCTACATTGCCTCCAGTCCACAACCAAGGCCACTCCAACCTCTGTAATCGAGCTGCAGCACGCTGACAACGCTTGCCTATGTGCACATTCAGAGGGTGAGCTTCCAACCCTCGGCGATGCATTCACGGAGGCGTATGAAAGACAATGCTTTAAGATAAATATCCGGAAGACAAAGATCCTCTACTAGCCTACCCCCGCAGCGCAACAATGCCCCCCGACTATCGAGATCCACGGCGAACCACTGGACAATGTAGATCACTTCTCATATCTTGGGTGCCTCCTCAGCAAGGGCAGACACCAACGGTGAAATGTGGCAGCGCAGCCTTCAGTCGTCTGAGGAGAAGAATGTTTGATGACAAACACCTCAAACCTGGCACCTAGTCAAGGTCTACAGGGCCACAGTGTTATTTGCCCTCCTGTATGTGTCGTAAACATGGACATTGTACAGCAGACATCTTAAAGCCCTGGAGAGATATCACCAGCAGTGCCTTTGCAAGATCCTGCAAATTCAGTGGCAGGACAGACGCTCCAATATCAGTGTCCTCTCTCAGATCAATATCCCCAGTATCAAAACACTGGTCATGGCTAGTTAGTTACTTTGGGCGGGTCACATTGTCCGCATGCCTGACGCAAGACTCCCAAAACAAAGCTTTCTACTCCAAGCTCTGTCATGGCAAGAGGCTACCAAGAAGGCAGAGGAAACGCTACAAGGATGTCCTTAAAGCCTCCATGAAAAAATGTGACATCTCCTGGGTAACCAGGGAAAGGGTTGGCCCACTCAAGGACAGAGATGGGAATCTATGTGTGGAGCCAGAGGAAATAGGCGAAGTGCTAAATGAGTACTTTGCATCAGTATTCACCAAAGAGAAGGACTTGGTGGATGATGAGCCTAGGGAAGGGAGTGCAGATAGTCTCAGTCATCTCATTATCAAAAAGGAGGAGGTGGTGGGTGTCTTGCAAAGCATTAAGGTAGATATGTCCCCAGGGCCTGATGGGATCTACCCTAGAATACTGAGGGAGGCAAGGGAGGAAGTTGCTGGGGCCTTGACAGAAATCTTTGCATCCTCATTGGCTACAGGTGAGGTCCCAGAGGACTGGAGAATAGCCAATGTTGTTCCTTTGTTTAAGAAGGGTGGTAAGGATAATCCAGGAAATTATAGGCCGGTGAGCCTTACGTCAGTGGTAGGGAAATTATTAGAGAGGATTATTCGGGACAGGATTTACTCCCATTTGGAAACAAACAAACTTATTAGCGAGAGACAGCATGGTTTTGTGAAGGGGAGCTCGTGTCTTATTAATTTGATTGAGTTTTTTGAGGAAGTGACGAAGATGATTGATGAAGGAAGGGCAGTGGATGTTATCTATATGGACTTCTGTAAAGCCTTTGACAAGGTCCCTCATGGCAGACTGGTACAAAAGGTGAAGTCACACGGGATCAGAGGTGAGCTGGCGAGATGGATACAGAACTGGCTCGGTCATAGAAGACAGAGGGTATCAGTGGATGGGTGTTTTTCTGAATGGAGGGATGTGACTAGCGGTGTTCCGCAGGGATCATTGCTGGGTCCTTTGCTGTTTGTAGTATATATAAATGATTTGGAGGAAAATGTAGCTGGTCTGATTAGTAAGTTTGCGGACGACACAAAGGTTGGTGGAGTTGCGGATAATGATGAGGATTGTCAGAGGATACAGCAGGATATAGATCGGTTGGAGACTTGGGCGGAGAAATGGCAGATGAAGTTTAATCCGGACAAATATGAGTTAATGCATTTTGGAAGGTCTAATGCAGGTGGGAGGTATACAGTAAATGGCAGAACCCTTAGGAGTATTGACAGGCAGAGAGATCTGGGCGTACAGGTCCACAGGTCACTGAAAGTGGCAACGCAGGTGGATAAGGTAGTCAAGAAGGCATACGGCATGCTTGCCTTCATCGGTCGGGGCATAGAGTATAAAAATTGGCAAGTCATGTTGCAGCTGTACAGAACCTTAGTTAGGCCACACTTAGAATATTGCGTGCAATTCTGGTCGCCACACTACCAGAAGGACGTGGAGGCTTTGGAGAGGGGTACAGAGGAGGTTTACCAGGATGTTGCCTGGTCTGGAGGGCATTAGCTATGAGGAGAGGTTGGAAAAACTCAGATTGTTTTCACTGGAACGACGGAGGTGGAGGGGCGACATGATAGAGGTTTACAAAGTTATGAGTGGCTTGGACAGAGTGGATAGTCAGAAGCTTTTTCCCAGGGTGGAAGAGTCAGTTACTAGGGGACATAGGTTTAAGGTGCGAGGGGAAAAGTTTAGAGGGGATGTGCGAGGCAAGTGTTTTACACAGAGGGTGGTGAGTGCCTGGAACTTGCTGCCGGGGGAGGTGGTGGAAGCAGATACGATAGCGACATTTAAGAGACATCTTGACAAATACATGAATAGGAAGGGAATAGAGGGATATGGACCCTGGAAGTGCAGAAGGTTTTAGTTTAGGCAGGCATCAAGATCGGCGCAGGCTTGGAAGGCCGAATGGCCTGTTCCTGTGCTGTACTGTTCTTTGTTCCACTGACTCGTGGAAATCTCTTCCATTTTAGGCGGTCTCAGGTAAAAGAACTGAAGAACCATCCGCGAAGGTGCCAGCCAGTTTGAACAATGTCGAAATGCCCAGACAGCAACCAAGTACAAATAGCAGAAGGAGCATTCAGAAATTTGAACATCCCATCCACTCGCCTCACCAAACCCCAACTGCGCCACCTGTGGCAGAGTGTGTGGATCCAGAATTGGACTGTTCAGTCACCTCAGGACCCACAACCCTGGAGTGGACAAAAGTCATCCTCGTTCCCGAGGTACTGCCTAAGAAGCTATAGAAGTTTGAGTCTCAAGGAGTATGCCCATTGGATAGCTGGCAAAGTATTTGACTGAACTGATGTATAGCTGAAAGTCAATGCAGGGTGGTGGTACATGGGGAAGTGTTGGTGGAGTCTGGTGTACAGGAGAGTAAAGCCCTGGCTCAAATACAAAATTAAAATACGATCCAACCACAGCCAACCCGAACCCTTTAATTTTTTTTTTGCGCCCGGCCGACCCGACACGAATATCCTTCCTCTGTTCCGGCAGCAGGCTATTCCTGTAGATGGAGTTGTGGGGAATCATGGGTAAGCCTGATCCCGTGACTTCCCGGAAGCAGCACTGTCCAGCTCGACCCGAACCGAGCCCGAATGCTGGACTCGGAATATAGACCTGACCTGACCTGACCCGAACCCGACACATGTAGTCGGGTCTAGTCGGGTTCGGGTCGGTTAGCCAGGCTTTACAGGAGAGTCCCATGATCAGTTTCAGTCAATCTGAGCAGATCAGGTAGCATATGTGGAGAGTTAATGCTGAGTGTTTCCAACATTTTGTTTTTATTTTGGGTGAATTATTACTGGAAAAAGAGATACATGATTATTAATTGCAGAACCACGGTAAGGAAATGGCTGGTTTGGAATGGTAGGCTTGATGATTTTCTTCTGCTCAAAACAGTATTGCTACCCCCAACTTCTTCTTCGACTTAGGATTCCTCCTCAAGACATTTAAAACAAAAGGTTTCTCAATATGTTGCTGATTTAATTAAAATCTGAATGCATGGTAGTTTCAAAGCTCTAACTATAGCAATTCCCACCACTCATATTGCTCCAGATTCTGTTTCTCTTTGATGTCAGTCATGAAGATGTCCAAACTTTCTAAACCAGTCATTTCCGGCTGGTTAACTGATTGGTCGAACAATCTGTCAATCAGACTTCGCCCTGTGACCAATCAGTGGAAGATGCGGTGGGCTCGACACAGTGACCAGTTTAATATTTTTTAAATCTTAGTTTTAGGCTTTAGAGAAAATCTCTTGTGAAAAATTATGTTTAAAAATAACTTTATTTAAAACAATACTGTTATTTTTGAAGCAGAGAGCTGGGAACGCTAGCCACGTGATGGACAGCAACCAATGAGCGAGGAGGTGATGGCGGCTCGTGTGGGTTCCCGCCAAATACGAGCGGCTGGCGGGAGGGGGAAGGGAAGGAGGAGCGGGAGCTGCAGTGGAGCTTGGCTGGCAACGAGGGCAAGGGAAGCAGTGCGGTGCCGAGCTGACCGTCCTGTCCCCTGCAGCACTCGGCACTGATAGAGCCGGCGGCGCTGGGGGTCGGGGAGATGTTGCAGGCCCCGAGCTCAGGACAGCAAGAGGAGGTGGCCGTGCTGACGGCGCCGAGAGGGAACCGAGGTGAGTGAGGCTCGCAACTGGCCACCAGGCCCCGGCTAAAGTAATGAGAGAGGGAAGGGAACCGGCCCGGGACTGACAAGGCAGCTAACGCATCCTGACAGGCTGAGTGATCGGGGGTGGGGGACTATGATTAGTGCCGGAGGTGGAATAAATCTTATTTCAATCTCTAAGGCTTTTTAAAAAAAAAATGAACTTTTTATTTTAAGGCGCTGACAGGAAGTTTGCCGGTGAACGGCTGTCTGTGTCCCCGACCCCTTCGCTCAGCTGCTGAGCCGTAGAAAGGCGGGAGAGGCCGAAACCCGAATTAAATGGAGCTGCATCCAGGATCAGGCAGGCAGGGCAGATAAATAGCTTATAGATGTTTATATTTCAAATAAAAGCATCCGTGTTTTGACGTTTTTATTTCATCGGTATAAATCTAGTTTAAACGTTTCAAGTGGTGTTATGAAACTTCTGACTTTTGAGACTTTTTTTTTACAGTTGATTTTTGTATGGGATTTGTAAACAAACCATGTTTTTTTTTCTCTCCGTTCTATAATGAGATTTTCACAGGTCTCATCCTCCTTCACCACCCCGCCGCCTCCCCCCCCCCCCCCAATTGTGCGGGATTTTCTTTGTTTCTTCCCCTCCCCCTTCTATGTTTCATTTGTGAACAGTGCATGAAATTGATTTTTTTCATCGAACATTACACTTAGGAATTTTTTGATGCATTAATAAGAATTTCACCTTTTACAAGGAATAAAGTTAATTCGTGCAAATTGATTGTCAAAATTGCAAGTTCTTCTTGAATAAATACATAGTATTGTGTATCCTACTGCATTGTTCTCATACGTGCAGCATTTCATTGGGGGATCTGAGCCCCTTGGAATACTTGTGCATTGAGATCACATTGAGCAACACATCAATGTGATTTATTCCATAGATTAATCCTAAAATAGTTAATTGCATTAGAGGTTCTGGTGACTCCACAATTGCAAATAATGTGTATTATGAAAGTCGAATCAGCAATGAGATGAATTTTGTTTGCACTCTACTGTAGTGGTTATTTTAAAGTTTATATGTTGTGTACATTTTTCAGGAGAAAAGCATGTGTTTGCAGACTTGCTTATTTGTGCTTGATTTACAGTTGGGCTGTGATATGCTTTTTGTAAGGGGGGGGAGGAAAGAGAGTGAATGTACCTACAGCAACAAGATGGTACTCGCTGAATGGCAGCTGCCTTGCGAATGTTGTCAAAATGGTGTATTTCAGCAGATAATTGTCGAATTGTTAGTAAAGGTTTTTTGTGATCCCCTGTCCTCCCAGGTGGGTGGACAGGCAGTGATGACCTCTGCCTCTAATTTGGTACTGGAAGATAGTGCCTATGCTATGTGAGTATCCTACCCCCTTTCAAAAATCCCTGTTTTGAGCTGCTTGATTCTTTCCTCATAGTGTTATTTAAGATTGGGACCAAAGAAATTGTCAGAATGAACTATTTTGTGGCAAAATTAATTCTGGGTTGCAGCGGTTTTTGCAAGGGTATTGGTAGCGTGCTGACGGTTGTGCAATGGAATTTTAATATCCATTTCTATAAGTTAATATTGACTTGTGGATGTTCCATGTGGGGAAGGTGTTTACAGCTGGGCTGCTAGGATCTTGTCATTCTGCTACCTTTCATAAAAGGGGAGATAAAGGGAATAAAAGGATAAAGATAAAGGGAAGATTTACCCTATATATCCGAGAAGCTAATTAAGAGAAAGGGTATTATGTATTTTAATGGCAGCTTTGGGGAAATTAAACATATCCTAACATCAATAGCTCTGCTAATTTTTCAGGTTTTGACCAGATTAACTTGTTTCTTAGATTTGTTTTTACTGTCTCAAACCACTTATGAACTATTGAAGCTTCACCCCCACCCTGCCATTACTTGTTGCTTTTCTTTACTGGTCAGCTGAGATTTAAAACTACTTATTGGAGTGCACTTCTGCCTTTTTGTCTTTGGTGGCAGCACTGGTGTGTTGGTGCAGGGCATGCTGTGCCCTTGTTCACCCAGGATAAAGTAATTTATAGGTAAGAACTATTTCTTAGTCATATACTGCTTAAGAGTCTTTCTCCCCTCCTCCGCCCCCTCCCCCAACCCCTTTTCTTATCAAGACGTTATTGCTTACCCGATAACCTGGACAGTGCACTATGATATTCAGCCTCCCTTTCACAGTACACTAGAGATTCTCAAAGAACTGACCCTGTCATCATAAACTGCAGATCAGTTGGAGAAGTCTGTGTCCAATGTTAACCCGAAAAGCTTTTGAAATGTTTGAGGCTACCAGAAGTTCAGTTCTCTAAATATCATTACATGCCTTGAGGTAATCTATGAATTAGTTCAGTTTGTTTTTGTAAAGTTTTATATTGCTGAAGCTTTTTAATCTTATCAAGTTAAGCAGCATGCGCAAGCAAGACTACTTTATAGGACACCTCAAATTATGCTTCACAAAATTTCAAGGGGCTTTTGTGCTTGTGTTATACTTGCTGGTGAACACAGCAGAGTAGTTTTTAAAGTCATTAGGCTGAAAAAATTCATGATTTACACTCAATTGAGAATTTACAAAAGCCATTGTTAAATCTGAAATCCTAGGTTTGATTCTCCAGTTAATAGAATTTCTATTGTGTACAGTGATACATTGGTCGTAATCTTCCATCAGTGTTTATCACAGTTGTGTGAATATCATTGCAATAAACATTTGGGTGTAATAACTGGAGGTTTGTGGGACTTTTGGGTAAAAATCTACTTGATACCACTCTAGACAGGGTTGAGTACAAATATTCTATGCTATGGGATTTGAGTTATACCAATGAGCTAATGCAGCTAAATTTCCAAGTTTTGTCTTTGAAAGTGCTTCTTAGAAGTCCCACTGCTTTTCTTCCTCATTGTTTGAGCACTCTTCATGGTGGGCTTCACAGCTATGTTGGCAAATGCCTGGGTAGGCTGCACACCTGAAACCTTTACTGTCGGAACTGAAGTGAGTCCATCACTGAACAGGAAAGTTGCCATTTCATAACTTTTATATTTGTTTTAAAATATATTGTGTGTATACACTCATACCTCTGTTCATGCTGGGTTACAGTTTCTGGCATCCTTGCAATTGCTGCCTATTCATATGTGAACCTGGAGAGTGATGGATGACATTACACCCAAGGTGCATTTTTACCTGATAACCACATCTGAACTTTGCATTGGGGGTTAATGTGCAGCATTCAAACAGGAGCCTTGCTGTGTTACTTTCTTGTCATTGTTGACCATGTAGTATGCAGGCAATTCTAGTGATTGCCAGTAACTTAGTCTGGACAGAGTGGTGCAGCACTTCTTTGCAGGATATTGATAAATCGTTTATTTTTTGTCAGCCATCACAAGGATTATAATGACCAATTTTCAACATGCATTCATAGTGAAATTTTTGCCTCCTAACTTTATCCAGTCTAGTCTTAGTTCAAAGTTGTCAATTCAAATGATCTGATGTAATTTCTTTCGCACTGAATTGCCACGTTGTGTTCTCTGTTAATTCAACTTTTTAACACAATAAATTTGGATTATCACTGGACTGTATTCTGGTAACTTGCAATCTAACAATTTTCTTGTATGCCTGTACATTATTTGAAGGGTTCAGTCAGGACTTTAACAATTGGTTACCAATAAGGCAATAAAATGATTGGCATAGCAGCTCAAGTGCAGCTGGCAATGCTGTCTCCAAATTTTTGAAAAGATGTGTGAGAGTATGAGAAGTTGAGCCCCATTGTGCAAGTTTATGCAATATTTTTTATATATATATATATATATATATTCGGGTTTTTTTTTTTCAGTCCAATGTCATTATTTGGGCATGGTGGTGGGAAGCAGACATACTACCAAAGCATGTTCATGCTTCTTTGGTAAGTTTCCTAGGCCTATTGCTTCCAGCAGGAAAGACTTGGCGTATATTCAAAATTCAGCTGCACCAAAATATTCCTCGTCTTGAAGACATTCAAATGTAAACTCGTAAGGTAGTTCCCAAACCCAAGTTATTGGGTATGCAGGTTAGGTATCAAGCAGTTAACCTGCTATATTGACTAGAAATTATCTTATAAAAGCAAATGCTAGAATTCTGAAATTAAAATGGAAAACACTGGTAATACTCAGCAGGTCTTGCAGCATCTGTGGAGAGAGGAACAGTTAACGTTTCAGGTCAGTGGCCCTTCATCAGAACCCTCTCTTTCCACCTGAAAGCTGAAATTGATTGTTATTTGCCTGGAATAGTACAGGAGCTGAGGATTTTCCAAATCCCTGCTTGTATGTAAGAATATTTTTTGATCTGCAGTGTCATGTCTTGTATTACAAGATTCTGAAAGGCGGTAAGATTTTACATTTTATTTTGGGCGTTTAAAGTGTGGTATTAGATTTTTTTCCCATAGAATTACAAATACTATGAGGGGAGAATGATGTAGGACATTTGCTATAGACCATTTGAGTGACATTTAGAAAGGGAAGAAGTTAACTTGTTCTGTTCTCTATTTTTTAATATAAGTTGTTTCAAAATTTGCTGTTTTTTGTGTGAATAACTTAAATTATTTTCTTTTCAGTAATGGAGGAGTACAAGATGAAAGCAGCCACTCCAGCAAAGAAACTGGTGCAAGGTAATTGTAGTTCTTGTGTATCAATATGTTGCATTTTCATGATTGATAAAATAGGTCACAACATGGTCCTTTCGGGCTTCTAAAACTTGAGCTAAATTTCAGCTGCGATAGATAGCATTATTGTCTCCCACGATTGAACTCTACCCTTATTGTTTCACTTGAATACTTTTCTGAAATAAAATCCTTTGTCAAAGTGGTGCTTTGTTTGCAAGTCTAGTTTGTAGCTTTTTAATTTCTCTTAGCCCTCTTCACACCGCCTCCACCCCCACCCCCGAGTCTCATTACTGTGTAACTTACTGCACATTCTGTGAAAATCTCTTGTCTTTACACTGATCATAAAGTTGATTTTTATACTCAGTGCCACACTGCTGATAAAGGGGCATTGCTTTTTATGAAAAACATGTTACCTCTACAGAAGGCATGGTCATAACAACATACAAATATTAAGTGGACCCAAGCATAGCAGGATGTGACTTGGGCTAACTTTCATGATTTAATAATTGAAATCCTTGACTTCTTACGACAATCGGCTGGACACAGTTGGGGCTGCTACAATTGGCCACTGTCAAGCTGCGTTCCTACATGTTAGCACTGTCCAGTATGGAAGAAAGTGCTTGTGTGGACACCAATTGAAGGCACTATAGTAATCTGTCATGGTGCTCCAGTGGTGGTCTCACCTGCTGACATTTGGTCAAAGCTCACAAGAAGAATGGCAACTTTAGGAAGTGCTGTTGGTACCTGTGGAGTTACAGATCAGCATTATTCTGAGGAATCGTAATGAATCTGGAGCCACAGAATCTTATCAATGCAAAGTTTTGCTACTGCTTAGAAATATGAAATTAATGTTTCTGTATGCAGCTATCTAAATTCTTGAATTTTTTCCCCCCCTCAATTTATTAAGAACTCAGTAGCATTTTGTGATGCTTGTAGGAGTGTGGTATGTAACTGCAGGGTGTGTGTAAGACGGAGTGGTATCTGAGTAAAAGAAATACTGCGAGATTGATCAATCTTGTATTTTCTACTTGCATTAAGAGACAGTGGAATTTGTTCGCATCATTGAAGTTTGCAGTTGATTTTGACCAATCTCTTCATTATGTAATATATGAATTGTATGAAATATGACTCAAACGGAGTTGTTCTTTGTTCATTTCTTATCTCTGCATAAGTAATTCCATGCCATTTATTTTAAGCTGCTGTATTGTTCAGTCTGTTGATTTTCTTCAGGGTGAATGCATCATATGGTATGGCATTTAGCCATGACAAGGGTTCTAGTTTGGATCCTTGGTCTCTGCTGATTTAGTTGATGTCAGTTGGTGCAGTGACAGCCAACTTCAGGATGCAGTCTGCACTGACACTCCAGTACAATACCAATGGATTGCTGCATTTTTGGAAAAGCTGTCCTATCTGCTTGCATAACTGTACTTAAAAGATTGCATTTAAAGAAGGGCAAGGAGTTTTTCTGGTGTCGAAACCAATATTGCTTCCTCTGTCATTTAAAAACAAATTAACTGCCATGTGATGACCTTGTGGCCAACACTCTGACACATTTTTCAGGCTAACTGATGAGTTTTTGGAGTGCTGCTGGTAGCTATGGAATCCATACTTGAGCATGAGTCATTAACCTTTGGATTAGAAGGGGGAAATGGGAAGAAGCAATCCTGGCTTTTTTTACGTGTTGTAAATAGTTTCTTGTTCTGAAATCTACTTAACGGTAGAAACTTTGTTTATGCTTATATTGCAGCACGATTGCCTTTCAAACGTCTCAACCCTGTACCAAAGCCAGAAAATGTAGAGACTACTGATGCCAAGCGGGCAAAAATTTCTACCAGTGCACCTGCACAGTTAGCTGCAGTCAAACTGATTGCATCTGTCGAGGATGTTGAAAATGACTGCAAAGTAAACTTGGACAGCCACACTGGAAATTCTGCAACAGTAGATGGGGATCTGGCTTCCTCCAAACTTGTTAATGGGAAAGGACCTCTTGATGATTTTGTGCATTCCATTCAGAAGAATAATCCTGCGGCTAAGATGTGCAGTAACGAGCTCCATTCCACAATTGACTTAACATGCGATTCTAGCAATGAAGTTTTGGACAGTGTAGGCACCATAGGTGCAAAAATGCTGGCTTCTGCTAAAGGTCTGAATAAGAAAACAAAAGTTGGTTCTGAAAAAAAATGTAACTGGTTGGATAGCCTGAAGCCTAGTGTAAGTAAAGAGGTGACTTCTGAAAGTTCAGCACCTGGGCAGACTAGCAGGGAAAGTGAAGCAAATCAAGGTCGAAAAATTGAAGCCAATAGCCCTATTGCGAACAGTGCGTTCAAAGGCAGAGTTCCAGTAATTGTGTTAAAAGATATAATGGCTGACAAGTCATGCTGGACTGGGAGTCTAGAGAAAGGCATAGTACAAGTGGAAGGAACTGCGTCATTTATGAATGAAAGCAGTGAGTCACCCGTCAGTTCCCTATCGAGTTCCATTTCAGCTACTGATAGCTCACCAGAAGCAAGGTCTCCAGCGGATGAAAGGAGTCCCAGAGCTGCATTTTCAACTGGAAGCAAGGTTGATATGAAACTTCTTTTTGCACATTCTGAAATTTGGGGGAGGGAAAGGGAAAGACAAGTGTGTTAGTGTCTCTACTACATTAATTTATACTATGCCTACTTGAACTGTGAAATATCAAAGTACAATTATGCATGTCTCTGGAAAAGTCATTTTGAGCTGTTTAAGATGAAATGCTACTTATGAGAGTGAGGAAAGCAATTTTATGAACAAGAGGATTATGCAGTATTGAAATCAGTTAGCTTGGTGCGTTTTGGAAGATTCCATGTTGTATGTTTTCAAAGTGACGGATAAGCCTAATATATGCACTTGAGCCTCAGATATCACCCTCTGTATTTTTATTCCCTGCCAATCCAAATTTGACGTTCACTTTTAGTTGTCTTCCACTTCCAAGAGACAAAACTGTCACTTGTTTATTGTGTTGTAATTGGCTGCAAAATAAGTTTAAGATCTTCTGTAAAAAAGCATGAAAATAACCATTCTCCTGCATTATTTCTAGCACTGCAAAATATTTTGCAATGTTAATTACTGTACCTCACCTGGATGTAATACTTTTAATTGTATAGCCTCCCTAGTCAAAAGGATGGTGCTCATGAAAATTAGACTGGCTGCCTGGGCTGGAGTGGGTGCAGTATTGTTCCATTTCATGTAAGTGAGGGAAAACTAAAACTGAAAATTCTGTAAATGCCGAGCAAATGTTGTATTTCAAAAGCGAGCAGCACTTGTGTAGCTTCTCAAATCATTAAACTAATATTGTGAGCTGTGTAATGTAAGGGCGGTGTTTTCATGGGGCGTTGGGGTACAAATTTCAGTACCCTTCCAGAGAACTCGTTTCATCGGAGTTGCTGGACTCAGAAGAATGTCTAGTTTTGTTTCTACTGTCCTGATGCCATGATCATGAGTTGTTGACTAATTATAGTTGGTGAATGATGATACTGGAGACACTTTTTTTTTACTCTGTCTTGTAATTATTTGCATATACCTCCTAACTCGACCCCCACACAGTTTTTGTGTCTATTTATATGTGTTTAAGTAAAGCCCCAATTAATGCCTTATACGTGCATATAATCAAACACGATTCACAACAGGTTGGACAGTTTCTGAAACTGGAACCTAGGTTAACCCACAAGAGTGGGGTCATTCAATCAGACTGCAGGGACCTTCAGTTTACCATTAAAATTGTCTTTACTAAGTCTTTGATGTTTATGTTGCCTGCAATCATGACTTCAATACACATGTTCAAATTTGCAAAGTTTTTTCCCCAACTGCTAGGCTCTCAAATATTCTCAGTAATCTGACTGATCTTAGAATTTCTGGATTGAGCTAAGGAATTCTGTTTTAAACATTTCTCGTACTCTAATTCTAGAATTTTTGTCTTTATTATTGCTAGCTCTCTTTCCCTTCTTGTCATCTCTGCTACCCTATTCATTGTTAAAAGTTTTATTCCTATTTCTTTACAAATACTGATACAGTTCCTTTTTTAATTAAGTACTTTGTTAATTGTCACTTGAAAATATTCAATGAGGAGACTTTCGATCTAATAACAGTCTTGGGGGTGAGGGAGGGATAGAATATCCATGTAACTTCATTCTTTGATCATCAACCTACAGCAACCAGTGGAAACTTTTTTTTTAATATATTCATTTGTGGGATGTGGGTGTCACTGGCAAGGCCAGCATTTATTGTCTGGAGTCTCATTTAGGCCAGACTAGTTAAGGATAGCAGATTTTTTCCCCCAAAGGACATTAGTGAACCAGATGGGGTTTTTTTACAACAATCGACAATAGTTTCGTGGTCACAATTAGACTAGCTTTTAATTCCAGATTTGTTACTAATTGAATTCAAATTTCACCATTGTGGGATTCGAACCCATGTCCTCACAGCATTATCTGGCTCTGGATTACAAGTTCAGTGACATTACCATTATGCCAGTACCTCCCTTGTAATTTTCACTTGACCTTCCGTAAAGTTTCTTTTTCTCACCAACGCCCCCTTTTCCATGATAAATGTCCAGATTATTCAAGCATTTCTCTACAACAGTTGCATTTTATTTTTTCCAGTGAATCTTCGTATATCCATTCTATAATGGAGTGCCCAGAATTGTGGCTCAACCCCTGTATGAAATTCTGAATCCTATTTTGTCAGTCTGGTCTTTTCTGCACTCCTCTTTCATAAAGATTTCTGTATCTATAGTTTGTTTCCCACACTCTAAAGAATCTTGCTATTGATCATGTGCTTCCTTTTCACCTTTTCCTAAAATATATATTTTACACAACTCAACATCTGTCACAGTTAGCCATACTCAATTTAGTATCAGGAAATATTTCTTTTGTACTTGCATCCTATTCCTTACTTGGAAACATCAGCTAAGAAGAGTTGGCATTGGGATATTCTGAGGAATTAGTACGGTAGAAGCATACTTTTGTTAGGTCGTGAGAATTTGCAGTAATTAGACACCCTCACTGATGTGAGGAAAGCAGAGCCAATGCCATTGCTGGCTTTAGCTTTGCACCCATAAATTGGTCAAGGGGAAAAAAAACACCATACATACAGCATTTGCTACTTTAAAATATAGAGTTATCAATGTTCTCAATTCCCTCCCCTTCTTTGTTAAAGCAGCCGGACACTTCTCTACATGGAGAAAAGTTTGCTTTTTAAACCAATCCTGAATGTCTGTAACCAGCTAGTATATTTGCAGTGTAAGAAAGTATCAATCAACACTTATCATATTGTTGCTTCTCCAAGTTAATAGTGGGCATTGCTGCAGCTGCAAGGCAGTGTTCTGTGACGTTGGCCTAAAGCCCAACTCTTCCTCCTCGCCTATGAATCCAATTCTGGGAATGCTGAATAGGGAACTCTTGAGGCTTTGGCGTGTAATTTATTATATTTTTGGAAAATCATGAATTGTCTCTTGAAATGTCAAAATGAGAACAAGTACAAGTTATGAAAAGTAGCATTTTGTGGTATAAACTCTTCTAATTTTTCCCTTTCCACTTTCATATATCTCTTGCTACTCGTCCCTCCTTAACCATTTTTCTTACTATTTACTTTCCCTTTTCACTATTTTTCTTACTATTACCATTGGCAAATTAGAAGCAGATGTGTTCTAGGAAGGAATGCAGGAGCCCAGAATTTTCTGCTTCTATGGAGGGGCAGGAAGGCGAGAGAGTAGGGGCACAACAATCTCGTGTGAATCTTATTTGCTTGAGTCAGTCTTTGGCCAAGCCCTCAGAGCAATCCACCCACTCCCAGGGCACACCCACATGAGTCAATCTGTTCACCCCAGCAAAAGCAACTGATCTATTGGGTAACAAAACAATGCTGCCAGATTTTGTGATGAGGGTGAGCATGGCTGCCAGCTGTTCTTTTTTTCATTGTCATCCCCATCCAGCCTCTTAAGAACCAAACTATAGGACCTGAGTACAGACCAATAGTGTTGCTCAGAGCCACATGTTAGCCTTGTGTCCTCTTGCTGTGAGAACTGCCAGTGCAGACTTTTTCCTTTTGCTCATATGCTATTAACATTACTGTGCATTACTAGTATCTTATTTCTGGCTTCCACCATTATTTAAAACTCTACTATATAATGTTAAGTGGCTCACTGTTACTAGCTGAACAAACTTTATATCTGATGTTCCATTCTAAAAATCTTCAATATTTACTAAAATATGAGGAAATTGACACTTTCCACATAATTAACTTATGACTGTTTGTCTATGTCATTGAGAAGGAACCATTTAGATCAAAAGGGACCCCTTTGCAAAAGTTTAGCAACCCGAACAGGGTGAATTTATTGTCGCTACAAAACAAATGGCGCTGAAGTGTAAAATTTGAAAAAGGCTCAGCAAAGAAAGATGAAGGGGCACTGATCTAAAAGAGGTAACTAAAATGGCAACGTAACTTAAAAAGTGAGGCAAGAAATGCTAAAAACTTAAATATCTCCAAAGTATTAATTGAAAATATGATGCACTTTAAGAACATAGCCTTGACTTCTTTATACTTACTGCTTTCTCAATTCATTTGAGATTTTATTGAATGTGAGTGGAGCTGAACCACTAGCCTAGACCAGGAAGCAAAGCCACATGAACATCCCTACAGATTACATCATAGCCATATGTATTTGCTTTATATTTCTGCCTGTCTGTAATACCAAATTGCTCATTTTAAAATGTATCAGTTCTTTTAATGCAGTTGAAATAGCTGCAGCTGAAATATTTGGCATGCTAAGTACCATATCCCTAATGTATTATGTTAAATTTTGCAGCGTTACTTTTAGGTGTTGATAAATTTTCACATTTTGACTTTAGTGCTGCAGTTTAACTAGAATTTTTTTTCTGAGGGTCGTGAGTCTTTGGAACTCTCGTCCTCAAAAGGCTGTGGAAGCAGAGTCTTTGAATATTGTTAAAGCAGAGGTAGATTCTTGATAAGCAAGGGGGTGGAAGGTTAGCGACGATAAGGAGGAATGTGGAGTTGTGGTTGCAATCTGATCAACCATGATCTTGTTGAATGGCAGAGCAGGCTTGAGTGGCCTGCTCCTACTTCATTAGTTTGTATCTGCGATTTCCCAATTTGTAGCTTAACCAGCTGAACAGTACACAGAAGATTCAATCTCTGGCCTGTGTTGGATTAACTGATCATGTTGAGAATGGAATGGGATTGTAGAGTTGACCGTGGTCCTGCTGGGTTGGAGAAGGGAAAATTGTTATGGTTTCCCTGACTATCCAGCAATATCCTGTTTCTGCTACAAATGTGGATGTTGGATGAGGACAGGATCAGGCTTGGGTGTGCTGCCACCCAAAATAAACTTGACTGAAGTTGAGAAATGAAGTAGTGACACTAGGGGCTGGTACTGTATACTCTGCTTTCAAGGAAGGAATTGAGTTCTGAAGTATCAATTTTGGAAACTGGAATTCAAAAGTTATTCCATTGGTCAACAACCTAAATCTAATGTGCCACTGTTTCTGTAATGATGGAACCATTGAAATGAGGGTGCAGTAGAGCAGCTGAACCCGTAATTTCATCTAGTCAGGGATCCAGAAAGGTTTAGGTTTGGCACTGGAACAGGAGTTGTTTGACTTTTTTTGTAGGCAGAGCTAAGCAGCATGTCCTTTTCTCTCCTGAATCTTCTGTTTCAGACCCCAAGGCTACAGTGTAGAATAAGCTTTGAACCATTTTATATTGCAGCACTTGACTGTAGTTGTGTGCCCTGTTGAGGTTGACATTATCAGCCTTTGAAAAGCCATTGTAGCGTCATTGGGACATCTAGCAGGCTCTGCTAGATATTTTATCCACTGCAGTACAACATTTTTTTTTGAAGTGTGATATTTACACTGCTTTCTGTCTCATTGATACTGTAAATTTTATTTGAATAGCATTTTGGTACTTGGGATAAAGGGTATCTGTTTGGGAATTGGATTGAGCTGCAGTTGAATTTAGATCCCATACGTGTATGGGCAATGTGCAAACTCCTTTTAAAGGTTTTCTTTGTTGAAATTATATACAAGGGTGTCCTTCAAAGATAAATATGTGCATAGTCTTAATCTGTATTATTGTGCTGGGAAGGAGTGTTGTGTGGTTGATCATGATTCTTGGTATCTGTTATCATTTTGAAATGTGTGTTTATGTCCCTTTTTTGTGTAGCTGTCGGGTAGAATTCTGTCTTCTGAAATCAGGATTTGAATCCAGCTTAGACTGATTTGACATCAAAGTCTCTCCTATCTTAAGATTTGATGTGACTTGAGTTCCAGTATTGCGATTCTGGGCCCATATAGATATTATCCGCTGAAAATCTAACTTGACTTGATACCAATCCATAGAAGATTCATGGTGTGGAGAATGCAAAAGTTCCCTTCATGGGGTTTTAATTTTTTGCTAGTAACTTTAAGTAGAGCTGAAATTTTTTTTAAGGGTACTGAATGCATATCTCCTGCATCAAAAGCTTCAATATCTCTTGAGCATGCATAATCCAGGCTGAAATAATATATTGGGCAAAAAATCATGTTTTGAAACCAGTTTAAGTGGATTCGAATCGTGTTCATCAATTTCCAAAAATTCTTACCTTCCTTTCAATCAGGAAGGTATTCCAATTGAGAGTCCTTATTTGAGCATATCATTGTCTTGTGGTAAACAATTTGATCTCAAGAAATCTGATGCTATTTTCACTTGATCTGGGCCATCTTAAAGCAAGAAGTGTGGTCTTCAAATGTGGTAGGAATATGGATTTAGTATATAAATGGGTGGTTGATGGTCAGCACAGACTTGGTGGGCCGAAGGGCCTGTTTCAGTGCTGTATCTCTAAACTAAACTAAATGCCAAATGCAATTGTAGAAATTTTGAAGGGTGCTGTGTCAAATAACTTAAATTTATTTTAGTGGGAATGTACTGACAGAAGAACAAATTTTACTAGCAGGCTGGACAGCTGAGCCACCTTGGTAAGCCAATAACCTTAAAGTAAAATATTGAAAGATGCAGGTGGAGCTGCACTTGAAAGAGAAAGTTAATGTTACATTTATTTACATTTATCAGAAATAGCGTAGTTCTGAAAAGATTTCCAGTCTAACAACCCATTTTGCTTTCAGATGTGCTTGCACTTATGCATTTTCAGAATGTTTCGTTAGTTCAGTGACTGAATGTGATGAGCTGATTATTGCAAAGTTGATCCAGGATTGAATATATTCAGCAAAGTCAGCTGTATCTTGAATAAAAGCAAAATACTGCGGATGCTGGAAATCTGAAATAAAAACAAGAAATGCTGGAAATAGTCAGGTCTGGCGACATCTGTAGAGAGAGAAGCAGAGTTAACGTGTCAGGTGAAGGGTCACTGACCTGAAACGTTACCTCTGCTTCTCTCTCCACAGATGCCGCCAGACCTACTGAGTATTTCCAGCATTTCTTGTTTTTATTTCGGCTGTATCTTGGCTTGTTTCAATGCTGCTGCTGCTTTCGGTACTGTGCTAAAATTGAATTTCCAAGTAAATAACAGTTGAGCACCTGAAGTAATGTAACCAAAAGTAGACTGTTTGCAAAATTAAAAAAAACTCTTAATTTTGTGTGCTTTCAGTTCAAAAGGCTTGTGGACCTGCACCTAGGTTTTTCGGTCTAAAGCTGTTGGCCGATAGAAATGTTTGTGTAAATCATGTCAGCACTCCCATGGAAATCAGGCAATTGTTGGTATAGCAATCAGTCTCTGTTTCTCTGCAGCATATAATGAAGACCCAGCATTTTTCATTTCCTGGATGATGTGAAGTTGTTTAGTGATATTTTTATGACTATTCCTTATTTAATAAAGCTACAGATAGTCCAGATGTAATTTATTTTCCACACTCCTGCTGTAAGTATAAATTAAAAGAACTTTGATGTGACTTGTTGCATCATTTTTGTCTTTTTAGAATTTTTATACTCTTGTCAGTGGGTATAATAATGGATGTCAAAAGTTTTCAGTTGTCTTGCATTTCATCCAAAATACACAATGTGCAATCTTAAACTATGGGAGACTGTGTTAGTGCATGCCATCCACTTGAACCTGCCTTTGAATGTAGCCCAATACTGATGAAATTCACTTTGGAAACCCTGCTTTAATTATCAAAGTTTTCTAGCGCATTCCTAGGAGATGTTAGATTTATGTGTAAATCATTGAGAAGCACTTAAAGTTAGGAGTGAGAGCTATTTAATTCAAACAATAGAGAGAAAAATAACTAATTTTATGGCTGTATCTCATGTTAGATGCTAAAATTTTATAATTTATTGTAACATTCCCATAAATTGGGGTATTTGGACATAAATGATCATTTAAGGTGCCTGCTGTGACTCAGTTGGTAGCATTCTCATCTGAGTCAGAAAACTATGGGTTTTAGGCCCCACTCCATATTTATCCCTCAGTCAATATCACTTCTTAACATGGTCTATGTGGTCATTATCACATTGCTGTTTGTAGTAGGTTGCTGTATTCAGATTGGCTGCTGTGTTTCTTATATTACAACAGTGACTACTTCCAAAGTACTCTTGTTTGCTAGAAAGTTCTTTTGAGATGTCAGTTAGTCATGAAAAGCACTATATAAGTGCAAGTCTTTTTGTATTTCAAAATGTTGCTGTGCAGCATCATGTTTTAAATGAGTGGATCACATGCACTGAGGGGTTTTTAAAGTGGACAGGAGGGCATGTGGGATGGTACCAGTTTTTTTTTTTTTTTGTTTAATATTGGGTATAGAAATTTATTCCTTTATATAAAAGGAACTTTTGCAATTTGCAGATTACATGGACACCGAAGGTGCGAGGCAAAAGACTCAAACAGCAACAGGTATTCAAATGTATTTACTTAGTTAATTTACTGGCAGTATTGAGATATTTGTATGAGCCCAAACCAGATCAGAGGTTGTCACGCCAACTTGCTTTGTTGGATGATTTTTTTTAATCCACTGACTGGAGATCTGAATTTATATATTTTTTGAGAAATTTGAGAGTACAGATGAAGGATGACTTTGGCATCTTAGAATGGCCATCTAATTTGAAACACTGATCCTACATTGCAAGGCCAATGAGGAGGGAGATGAAATGTCTGCTCATTCTCCAGCAAGAACCAAGACTTAGGAAGTTTAAGGAAACTGCTTGTTCTTGTAGCCAGAAGAAATACTGTTAACTGCTATGTTTGAATCACCCACCTACCCACCCACCTGTGGTTCTAAGCTTGTATTTCTCTGCAAAGGAGAAGCTTCTGCGCTCTGCCACACACAAACCCAGGTGGGGTGGCCCTGTCTCTCTCTTTCCCTGCCTTTACCCCCCTCTTCTCTCTCTCCCTCCAGCTCTCTCCCCACCCCCTTTTCCGTTTCTGACGGCACTGTGATACTTGGTTGGGTAGTCCCCCAGACCCCGGTTCATTTGTCTTCGGCGATATTGTTGCTGCTTCCTCATGAAGGGACAATTTTTGTACAGTTGAGAAGTTGGCAACTTCTAACCTGTGCTTGCCTGGTTATTGGAGGTTCTTGATGCAACTGATCAGGGTGCATTCTGGTTATGTCAGGACTGCATCTTGAGAAAATCTGTAGCAGCGGGTTTTTTTTTTAATGCTATCTGCAATCTCTCAGGCATCTTAAACTAATTGTTGCATTTACGCTACAGTATTCCTAGTTCGTAAATTTTAATGCTAGACTTTATTGTCCTTTTTTCCCATTCTCCCTTCCCGTAAACATTTTGGCAAAGTTCAGTTGTGGAGGTTGAATAAATAGCTGTGTTCTTGCTTGCTGTAGGTAGTCCCTTCTGTTTTGAATAGAGTACAGCTTCCTACCTCATGATTCTTTCTGACCTTCATATTGTTAGTACTTCCTGTTTTGTGTGCATTCATTCTCTGCATGCCTTGGATCTCTATCATATTCTTTTAGCAGAACTGGATATTGTTTCCAGGATTTGAACTATGTGCTCCATGTTAGATAAAATTCTTAAAGGAACAATGTCTGTGGTTTTCCCTTTATTTGGATATTAAAATTGAACTTCGTTCCACGATTGCAGACAAAGCGACCAATAGCAATACTTCTAGCATTCTGTTTCTAGTTTTAAACATACTTATCACCTGTTTGTGCTTTTATGGTTTCGTTGTCATAGGAGCGTGAAGAGAAACAGCAAAAACTAAAAATAGAAAAAGAAAAGCGGGACCGTGCAAGAGAAGAGGCCAGACTTGCCAAAGAACGTGCAAAAGAAGAAGCTAAGAGAAAAAAGGATGAGGAAAAGGAACAGAAAGACAAAGAGAGGAAGGAGAAAAAGGAGAAAGAAGAAAAGGAGAAAGCCGAGAGGCTAAGATTAAAGGAGGAAAAACGGAAGGAGAAACAAGATGCATTGGAGTGAGTGCCTCCTTCCCCGTTCTCTCACTTGTAGGATTTTGATAAGTATAAATGCATAAGGAGGGTTTAGGTAATTGTAGAATTCTCAATTATTACAATTTTGGCTTGCCTCATCTATAAGACAGGCTTGTAAAACTTTATTTTGTTGTTGGTTAAGATAAGGTGCAGTAAAGTAATAGTCTCCCACTTAAGCAGTTCAGTCTAGTGAAATAAAAACTGTTTTGAAGCACTTAAAAGTGTTCCTGTTTAGAACAAATTATATATTTTGCCATGTGAATGTTCCCAGGTTTTAGAATTTGAAATACTCTAGTGTGATTCTGCAGACTGGTATTTTGTAATTTCTTTCTTGGGTTGATTAATATGCTGTTCTGAGGTTTACTGTGATGTTAATGGGACCATGCAGCTTGTCCGCACATTAAGCGGAGTAAGTTGTATTGTTGGAACACCTTGTGCCTTTTGGCGATCCTAAGATGGTGCCTAGCTAATACGTATATTTTGCAATATGATTCCTGTCATATGTAGGCAAACAAAATAGTGAGTTTGCATATAGCAAAGTCCTACAAATACCAATTGAATGGCTACATAATCTGTTTTCAGTGGTGTTGATTTCAGAGAGGAATGTTGGTGAGGGAGCAAGGAGAACTCTATGCTTATCCAAGTCATGTTTCTGGGTCATTTATGGCCCTCTATGCTGCTACATGGTGGTTTGATTTGGTTTAAATTCATCGAAAAGACAGCACCTCCAACTTCTTCCTCAGTGCTACACTGAAGGGTCAGCCTAGATTATATTCTCAAGTGGGGCTTGAATGCACAATCTTCTGACTCGAAGCGAGAGTGCTATCAGCTGAGCCAAGCTGATAGCGAACCACTATTTTGTGCAGCATGCTATTCTATGTTTTTAATATATTAACTGATCATTATTTGACCTTTATTTTTTTTACTTGGATGAAAAGAAAGGTGCACTAAACATGCAATTTCTTTTGCTTTTATAAGAGCTAAATTAGAAGAGAAGAAAAAGAAGGATGAAGAGAAACGGTTGAAAGAAGAAAAGGTAAAGGCAAACTATCTCTCAATTTTCAAATCCCTGGGCTTTGGCTTTCCCTGACACAGCTGTCCATTTTAGCTCTGACTACTTCCTCATCTGCACCTTTGTCTTTATCAACATCAAAACACTCCCATCCTGGTTGTTACCCTGGTACAGTTGCCACCATTGTTCCCTCAAGTCCAAGGAGCACACATGTGAACAGATCTGGCACACAACTGGTTTAACCATTCATCGTATCTGGCTGGACCACATGCAGTGCCATTAGGCTTCATTCTCCTCTGCCAGAGCTATTCCAGAATGATCCTGGAGAGCATAGTTAACCCCTGGCTGCTTGTCTCGACATGTGCTGTAATAATTTTCTACCTATTGGATGTGCACTATAGAAGTATTTGATCACTGAAATTTGTGCCTTATTTACAAATTATGTAAAATCGGTCTTAATATGGTAGTTGGACTGTGTGCTCTAATGTTGCCTTGTGTATGATAGCTATATTGTCCATTATTGAGGTGTACCCTGTTAAATTTGATTACAGCGTTTGAAGGCAGAAAAAGTGAAGGAGATTTCAGAAATCACTAGGTTCTTCCAAAAACCAAAGGTTCCACAAGCCCCTAAGGTAAGTATTATTTTCAGACCTGAATATACTTGGCATCTTGCCTCAAACAAAGTCTCTCCAGTACAAACCAAATTAAATTCTGACTTATGTAAGGTACTTCCTCCAGTATCTCTTCAATATCTATCTTGCTTTCTGGCCATTACACTTTTAAAATATCATGCGCAAAATATTGACATTTGATTTGAAAATTTATTTTGCTTAATCTTTGCACTATCCTGACTGAGTAAGCAGGTATGTGGTACATAATGCTACCTACACACCCAAGTGTTTCCTATGCTATGGCATTTCAGCTGCACCCTATATGACTGTAGTTATAGGAATTGGGAAATGCTTTTGGTGAAATGTATTGTAATGAATGAGCTTTGAGTGTTTCCATTCCTCTTGTTATATTCTTGATTCAGCTGCAAGAAGATGCACAAAGTTGGCTTTGTGATCTGGTCTTATCTTCCTGTGGGGAACATTCCTTGCCTCTGTTCTCTACTTTTTGGAACTAGAGGGTGCCAGAATAAAATTGGCAAGCCTGAAACAAGATTATAGTTGACAAGAACATGAGCACCGTTTATTGTCTTCTCCAATCCCCTGCCCCAAACTCCCAGGCTCTGAAGCAACACAGATTGTATTTTAAGTATTGATTCTGGTCAACCAGAAACAAGGGAAATATTCAAGTCCTGGAAGCAGTACAACGAACAACTGGAGGGATGGTCTCTTGTGTATAGGCTTCCTTGAATAATAAGGAACTTGGACGTTTCAGCCTTGAAGTAAGATGCCTCAGAAATTATGCATGACTGTTGAGTAGAAAATGTAAAAATGGAATATTACTTCAACTTAAATTATGAGGAAAAGGAGGTACCAGTTAATACTAATAAAAGCTAATTAAGATTAGGAGATTACTCGCACAGTGAGCAACACATGAAATAGGCTTCCCATTAAAGTAGAGTAGAAAACCCTGGAATTAGATAAGATGACTAAGTTGGAAGTCTTCCTGAGTGCCTGTGTCAAATGGCCTTCCTTATCTGTAATTATCTTGTGCAAAGTGGTTAACGTAGACCACGAATGTGATACGGTTGTTTCCCTGATCCCTAGCCATTTTAATTGCCTGAAAACCATGCATGACGTGCAAGCTTAATCATATTTTAAAAAAAAACAGAAAATTTAAATACGCCAGGCTGCAAAAATGATTATTTTTATTATTTACTTGAGGTTTAAGTTTTTTTGATGGCCTGCATTGTTGATGCCTATCGTAGCACCCTCACGGATGCCTTGCCTAAAACCAACCAGCTCAGCAATGCGCCAGTGATCTTACTGGCTGCTGCCCTATTAATTAACATAATGCCTTTATCTATAGAGTTATTGGGGAACCTTGTAACTATATGCTTTTTAATGAACAAGGCATGATCATGATCTTCAAGATTTATGAAAGGATTTGATAGGGTAGATATAGAGATATTTCCACTGCAGGTAAGATCAGAACTAGAAGTCAAATAAAGCCAATAGGGATTTTGGGTGAGACTTCTTCACAGCGTAGTTAGAATGTGAAACTCGATACCCCAAGGAGTAATTGAGGCTGATGGCATGGATGCATTAAACATAAGAACTAGAAGCAGGAGTAGACAATTCAGCCCCTCGAGCCTGCTCCGCCATTCAGTATGATCATGGCTGATCTTGTCTTGGCCTCAACTCCACTTCCCTGCCCGTTCTCCATAACCCTTCAACCCATTACTAATTAAAAATCCGTCTATCTCCTCAAATTTACTCTATGTCCCTGCATCCACCGCACTTTGGGGTAGTCAATTCCACAGACCCTTTGAGTGAAGTAATTTCTGCTTATCTCTGTTTTAAATCTGCTACCCCTTATCCTAAAACTATGACCTCTCATTGTAGATTGCCCCACCAGAGGAAACATCTACTTTGTCAATCCCCTTAATCATCTTATATACCTCAATTAGATCTCCTCTCATTCTTCTTCACTTTCAAGAGTAAAGGCCTAAACTGCTCAATCTCTCAAGACAAACCCCTCATCTCTGGAATCAATCTGGTGAACCTCCTCTGAACTGCCTCCAATGCAACTACATCCCTCCTCAAGTAAGGGGACCAAAACTGTACGCAATACTCCAGGTGCGGTCTCACTAAAGCCTTGTACAGTTGCAGCAACACTTCACTACTTTTATTCTCTATTCCTTTAGCAATAAATGCCATAATTCCAGTTGCCTTCCTTGTAACCTGCTACACCTGCATACTAGTTTTTTGCGATTCATGCATGAGGACACCCAGATCCCTCTGCACCGAAGCACTCTGAAGTTACTCTCCATTTAGATAATTTGCCTTTCTATTCTTCCGACCAAAATGGATAACCTCACACTTATCCATGTTCAACTCTATCTGCCACATTTTGGCCCATTTACCTAACCTATCCAAATCCATTCGTAAATTTCTTATTTCTTTATTGCAACTTACTATCCCACCTATTTTAGTGTCATCTGCAAATTTGACTATAGTACCTTCTATCCCTGCAACCAAGTCATTTATATAGATTGTAAATAGTTGGGGCCCAAGGACCGAACCCTGTGGCACCCCACTAGTTACATCTTGCCAACCAAAAAGGGACTCATTTATCCTGACACTCTCTCTTTTCTGTTGGTTAACCAATCCTCTATCCAAGCTAATTGCCCCTAACCCCATGTAATCTTATCTATTGTGCGGCACCTAATCAAATGCCTTCTGGAAGTCCAGATATACTACATCTACAGGATCTCCATTATCTAGATAAACGCAAGGGAGAAAGGAATAGAAAGATATGTTGACTGGGTTAGAGAAAGAAGGTGCAAGACAATGTTCCTTCCTGATTTTCTTTGTCTAGCCTGTTTGTTGAATTGTGCAGTATGTTCTGAATTGCAGCACACCAGTGCAGCTTAGAGGAAATGTTGGTCAGAGGAGGCTTGTATGAACCAAACACTGGTATAGACCAGTTGGGCAAAATGGCCTGTTTCTCTGCCGTAAATACAATGAGCTCTTGTTTTTTAAATGGATCTATATGAATAATTTGGAACAAGACTCAAAATGTATTTTATACTTCTGTTGTAACCTCCACTTTGTCAGTCATTACTACAGAGACTGTATTCAATGCTGGACTGCTATTCAATTACCTGAATGGCTGGTTTATGTGGAATTGATTTCTGCTCCACTGGACGCACAGAATCACAGATTTGTTACAGTGCAGAAGGAGGCCATTCGGCCCATCGTGTTCTCACCAGCTCTCTGAAAGAGCAACTCCCTCAGTTCCATTCCCCTTCCTTCTCCCCAAAGCCCTGCACGTTCTTCCTTTTCATATAACTGTCTAATTCCTTTTTGAACGCTTCAAATGAACCTTCCTTCCACCATGTTCTCAGGCAACGCATTCCAGACCTTAAAAACTCGCTACATGAAAAAGTTTTTCCTCATGTCACTTTTGCTTCTCTTAACAAATACTTTAAATCTGTGCTCTCTCGTTCTTGATCTTTTCACAAGTGGGAACAGTGTCTCTCTATCTCAGACCCCTCATGATTTTGAATACCTCTATCAAATTACCTCTCAGCCTTCTCTTCAAGTAAAACAGTCCTAACTTCTCCAATCTATCTTCATAACTGAAATTCCTGATCCTTGGAACTATTCTTGTGAATCTCTTCTGTACTCTCTCCACTGCCCTCACGTCTTTCCTCAAGTGGGGCGTCCAGAATTGGACGCAGTTCTCAAGCTGAGGACGAACTAGTGTTCTTATACAAATTCAACATAACTTCCTTGCTCTTGTACTCTATACCCCTATTAATAATGCCCAGGATACTGTATGCTTTATTAACTGTTCTCTAAATCTATCCTGCCACCTTCAATGACTTATGCACATATACACCTCGGTCCCTCTGCTCCAGCACTGCTTTAGAATTGTTCCCTTTATTTTATATTGTCTCTCCATGTTGCTCCTACCAAAATGAATCGCCTCACATTTCTCTGCATTGAACTTCATCACCAACTTGTCTTTGTCCTTTTGGAGTTCTGCACTATCCTCCTCATAGTGCCTGCAAGTTTCATATCATCTGCAAACTTTGAAATTGTGCCCTGTACACCAAGGTCTAGGTCATTAATATATATATATATTAGGAAAAGCAAGGGTCCCAACACTGATTCCTGGGGAACTCCACTACAAACCTTACCCAGCCCGAAAAACATCCATTAACCACTACTCTTTGTTTCCTGTCATTCAGTCAGTTTCGTATCTATGTTGCTACCGTCTCTCTTGTTCCATGAGCTACAAGTTTGCACAAGTCTATTGTGTGGCACTGTATCAAATGCCTTTTGAAAGTCCATGTACACCACATCAACAGCATTGCCCTCATCAACCCTCTCTGTTACCACCTCAAAAAAAAAACTCCAAGTTAGTTAAACCATGATTTTCCCTTAAGAAATCCATGCTGGATTTCCTTAATGAACTCTCATTTGTCTGGTTGACCATTGATTTTTGTCCTGAATTATTTTTTCTGGAAGTTTTCCCACCACTGAAGTTAAACTGACTGGCCTGTAGTTGCTGGGCTTATCTTTACATCCTTTTTTGAACAAGGGTGTAATGTTTGCAATTCTCCAGTCTTCGGGCATCACCTCTGAGTCTAAGGAAGACTGAAATTATGGCCAGTGTCTCTGCGATTCTCACCCTCACTTCCCTCCATATCCGGCCCTAGTGCTTTATTCACTTTAAGTACAGACAGCCTATCTAATGCTTCCTGTTTATCAATTTCAAACCCCTCTAGTGTCTGACTTACCACCTCTTTCAACGTTGCCTGGGTTGCATCATCTTCCTTGGTAAAGACAGATGCAAAGTATTAATTTAATAACTCAGCTATGGTTTCTGCCTTCATGTGTAAATCCTCTTTCTGGTCTATAATCGGCCCCACTCCTCCTTTTACCACCCTTTTACTATTTATATGCCTATTGAAAGCTTTGGGATTTCCTTTAATGCTAGCTGCCAGTCTCCTCATGCTCTCTTGCTTCTCTTACTTTTTCATTTCCCCTCTGGACCTACTATATTCTGTCTGGTTCTCAATAATACTCTACCTGGCATCTATCATAAGCACACTTTTTCTTCTTTGTCTTAATCTCTACTTTTATCAGCGGGGGAGCTATGGGTTTGTTTGCTCTCCTTTTCCCCTCCGAGGGAACATACCTCGAGTGTACGCCAACTATCTCTTCTTTGAAGATAGCCCATTGTTCATCCACCGGTTTTCCTGCCAGCTTTTGACTCCAATTTATTCATCCCAGCTCCATTCTTATCCCATTGAAGTTGGCCATCCCCAGTTAATTATTCTCATCTGGATTGCTCTATGTCCTTTTCCACAGTCAGCCTAAACCGTATGATACCGCCACAGCATACAAGGCTACGGGCCAAGTGCTGGAAAATGGGATTTGAATAGTTAGGTACTTGATGACGGCACAGACACGATGGGCCGACGGGCCTGTTTCTGTGCTGTATAACTCTGACTATACAATGATCACTATCCCCTAAATGCTTTCTGACTGATACTTGGCCCACCTCATTCCCAAGAACCAGGTCCAGCAGTGCCTCCAGTTTGTTGGACTAGCTATATACTGTGTAGAAAAACTTTCCTGAACACACTCTAGGAACTCTTGCTCTTCACTGCCCTTTTACAGTACTGTGATCCCAGTCTATATTTGGATAATTGAAGTCCCCCATTTTTCACTAGAATTTAGAAGGTTAAGGGGTGATCTGATTGAAGTCTTCAAGATATTAACAGGAAAAGACAGGCTAGATAAAGATAAGTTATTTCCACTGGTTAGAGATTCTAAAACCAGGAGGCATAATCTAAAAATTAGGACCAGACCATTCAGGAGAGATGTTAGGAAGCACTTCTTCACGCATAGGGTGGTAGATGTTTGTAACTCTCTCCCACAAACAGCAGTTTGTTAAGCAAAGATATTAAGGGATATGAGCCAAAGGTAGGTGTATGGAGTTAGGCCGCGGATCAGCCATGATCTCATTGAATGGCGGGACAGGCTCAAGGGGCTGAATGGCCTACTCCTGTTCCTATCTTCCTATAAAACTACCCGATAATTTTTGCACCTCTCTCTAATTTCCTTGCAAATTTGCTCCTCCATGTCCTTCCCACCAATTGGTGGCCTATAGACAACACCAAGCAATGTAACTGCACCTTTTTTATTCCTTGGCAGTAGCTAAATAGATTCTGTCCTTGACCCCTCTGGGACATCATATTTCTCCATCACTGCAAGGCTCTCTTTAATCAATACTGCCACTCCTCCCCTTTTTTCCCTTTCCTATCTTTGCTGAACACCATGTATCCAGAAATATTTAACACCAAGTCTTGCCCTTCTTTGAGCCAGGTCTCTTATAACCACAGCATATTTCCGTGGTGCAATCTGCGCCTGTACTTCACCAGTCTTAATAACCACACTCCGTGCATTCACATACATGCACATTAACCCTGATTGAGACTTTATTACTTTCTCCCCTACTCTGACCCCACCTAATAACATACTATTCCCTATGCTCATGCTATCTATTTCCCCCAATATTCTTTTCTGCTTGCAATTCCTCTCTAGTACTTGCTCCTGGTTCCCACGCCTCTACCTAGTTACCAGTTTTGCTTCTCTCCAATCTGAGCTCCCTCTCAGGTTTCCATCCCCCTGACAATTAAGTTGAAACCTTCCCCAACAGCACTAGCAAATCTCCCTGCAAGGATATTCGTCCCAGTCCTGCTAAGCTGCAACCCGTCCATCTTGTACAGGTCCCATCTGCCCCAGAACCGGTCCCAATATCTTAGAAATCTGATGCCCTCCCTCCTACACCAGTTCTCCAGCCATATGTTCAATCGCTCAGTTCTCCTATTATGCTCACTTGCACATGGGACTGGGAGTAATCCTGAGATTACTGTTTTTGAGGTCCTGTTTTATAATCTTCCTAGCTCCCTAAAATATGCTTTCAGGTCCTCATCCCCCTTCTTACCCATGTCATTGGTAGTAATGTGGACCACGACCTCTGGCTGCTCACCCTCCCCCAGAACAATGCCTGTCCTTGACATCCTTGATCCTGACACCAAGAAGGCAACACACCATCCTGCAGTTATTTTTAGTGCCACTGAAATGCCTGTATGTTTCCCTAACTAATGAATCCCCTATCACTGCTGCTCTTACACTCCTCTTCCTCCCCTCCTGTGCAGCTGAGCCACTTGTGGTGCCACAAACTTGGGTCTGACTGCACTCCTCTGAGGAACCATCACCCTCACCAGTGTGTAAAATGGAAAATCGATTAGCAAGTAAGATCATATCAGGGGACTCCTGCACTACCTGCCTGCATGCTGCTAACCTGTGGTGTGACCACCTCCCTAAACATGCAATCCACGTAGTCCTCCGCCTTGCGGATGCACAACGGTGACTCCAGCCGCCGCTCGAGTTCCAAAACCCGGAGCTCAAGCTTCTGCAACTGGTGACACTTCCTGCAGATGTGTTTGTCTAGGACACACAGTGCGTCCATGACTTCCGACATGCCACAGGCTGTACATTCCACTCAGCCAAGCTGACCTGCCATACCTTAACTTTGCAGGCTATTATAAGTACAATAGCTTACCAGGTACTCACCAAACAGCTCCTTCCACTCCACCAAAGCAGGAACCAAATACTGGAAGGTTAAAAAGTATTTTTTTTTAAATGGAGCACCACCTTCCATCACCGAACTTGCCACTCACCAAATTCAAATCTCCACAATCAGCTTGAAATCTGCACACTGAGTGCAATGGAACTTACCTATGGTAATAAAGCTTTGCCAATACTAATAAACCTTACTACTATTAGTAAACCTTACAAATACTGATAAACCCAATAATATTCAATGCAGCTTGTGTATTAAGTTGTACTATTTAAACTAATACCCTCCCTACTAGTGTCTCTCTCTCACTATTATAAATTATAAAATCTGCTTTAGTTTTTAGTTTATATACTAATAAATCTAACAAGTCTTTTATGTTTGATTTCAATTAAATGAAAAGCTTACCTGTATATTCAACCCACGGCTTTGTTTCCCTGCTCCAGTCTGCTGCTGTGATCTCCTGTCCTGCTCTGGATGCTGCAAAATGATTCCCACATTGCTTCTTGTGGGTGCACGCTCTACTCTGATCTATGTGCTTCAATTTATCCTTAGGACTTTTCCATTACCCTTTGCTGGATTGGGTTGCAGAACCTGCTAAGGCTCAGATTATCACTGTCCTCTGCCTCCAAGTCTTTTATTGCTGTCAACCCTCCAAGTTTTAACCCCATCTCTTGACAGTATCTTGTTGATCTGCCAGATCCATTGATCACTCCATATCTCTGTTGGGAGCACAGGTTGACATCCGCAAGATTTTGATTTACATGCCACGCTTTCTTGGCTCTCAATCAACTGCAGCAGCTCCTCCTACAGCTTCTGGGTATACTTGCTCACTTCTGGGCTGCTTAAATTTCACCGAATGTTGTCTACAAGTGGACTTCATCCCACCCACAGAAGTTAATTTTTGGGATGTTTTTCCAAATTGCTTGCTCCCTGCCTGACTGCTATATTTTTCACCTAATCTTTGCCCTGCCTGTGCAGCCCAGAATTCCCTTTGTGTCTGTGCTTATTTTGACGCTATTCCTGATTTAAGCCAGTTCGTTGTTTGTTTCCTTTTTTTGCTTTGGCCTTTCACTTCTCTCCCATTCCTCTGATTTAGACTTTAACTGTAATCTTGATGCGTTTTTTTGTAGTACGTGGTGAGTTGCATTACACCTTATTGTGAAAGTACATGGTAATGGTCGAGTGCACTAGAAAAAATACCACACAGCTGAGGACGTTGCCAATGTGTTTGCACAGTGCATATTATATCTAACCAAAAATTCATCTGTTCCTCAGACTCTCGCTGGATCCTGTGGGAAGTTTGCTCCTTTTGAAATCAAAGAACACATGGTCCTTGCTCCAACAAGCCGGATATGCTTGGATCAAGAAGTTCTTGAACAGTTAGATGAGTTGCTGGAAAATCAGTGTTTTAATTCTAATTACTTTAAAGAATTGCACAATCAGAAGCCAAGAACGTCAGGCCCTACAAGTCCCAGAATAAGCATTACGGAAGGCAGTTCATGCAGGTAAAAATGAAGCATATTCAAAATATAATTGTTTTTGCAAAATGTACCTCCATAGGAACAGGAATAAACCATTAAACCCCTTGAGCATGATCTGCCATTCAGTGAGATCATGGCTGATCTTTACCTCAACTCAGTTTACCCACCTTTGCTCCCTTTCACTTGATCCCCTTCCAAAATAATACAAATTATCGATCTTCAGTCTTGAAAATTTTCAATTGACCCAGCATCGATAGCCTTTTGGGGAAATGAGTTCTAAGTTTGAAGTACTGTGTGGGAAAAGTGCTTCCTGATTCCACTCCTAAATGATCTAGTTCTAATTATAAGATTATAACCTCTTCTGAATTATCCCATCAAAGGAAATAGTTTCTGTCGACCTTTTGAATCTATTATTTTAAACCTCAATTTGATTATCCTTAAACACTGATGTTTAAGGGGCAGCGCAGTGGTTAGCACTGCAGCCTCACAGCTCCAGCGACCCAGGTTCGGTTCTGGGAACTGCCTGTGCAGAGTTTGCAAGTTCTCCCTGTGACCGCGTGGGTTTCCGCTGGGTGCTCTGGTTTCCTCCCACCGCCAAAGACTTGCAGGATGATAGGTAAATTGGCCATTGTAAATTGTCCCTAGTGTAGGTAGGTGGTAGGAGAATGGTAGGGAATATGGGATTAATGTAGGAGGGGATGTGGTAGGGAATATGGGATTAATGTAGGATTAGTATAAATAGGTGGTTGATGGTCGGCACAGACTCTTTGGGCCGAAGGGCCTGTTTCAGTGCTGTATCTCTCTATGACTTGCTGACATTGAATTCCACCAGCCACTTTGTTCATTTCACCACTGTATCAATATCTCTGCAGTTTCCTTTGTCCTCAGTATTATTAATCATACCTCTATTTTAATATTTGCAAATTTGGACACTATTTCTGCTAGCCCTATATCCTTGTTTGCTGAACAGAACCATATATTTCCTTTCTTTGGACTAGTTTTGATCCAATTTGCTACTGTTTAATTTTCAGTAGTCTCCTTTTGTGGTACCTTGGCAAAGGCTTTCTGAAAGTTCATGAACATGTATTGCTTTTCCTCTATCCAACATGTGTTACTACTTCAAAGAGCTTTACGGGTGACTTCCCCTAAAATGCACTCTCAACTTCAATTTTGTTTCTCTGATATCTTCACCAAAGTTACCCAAAAATTATCCCCTGAATGGGATAACTTTTAATCAATGGAAAGCTGGAGGATATTCAAGTTAATGTTAACTGAGAGATGCAAATATTTCCAAAGTAGGAATTGGTTAGTTTCAGGTCCTTGATCTTTGTTATCTACCAGCATAAGTTTGAAGTTGAGATAAATGTCAGAAATTGCTCTTCACAACCTCATTGCCCTTTGCTCTTGAATTCTGGGTGAAAAGTGGGCAACTGCGGTGTAGGCGCACAAACCATTGTGTTTTGTGAAATTGATCTCTGCTGTGAAAATGATTGGCTTGTGTAATTGTATTTTGCATATTGAAAATCTTTCCTGGTTTTTGGGGGTGTGCTGGAGGAGACAGCTCATAACATCAGTGTACTGTTTTGACAGTAAGTTGTGCAAGCACAAGGTTCCTAGCTGCAGTGAATAACTGTACTAATGGTGAACTGTCCAGTCTCCTTTCAGATGATTTATGTTCACTTCCAAATAAATGCTAACTTTTCTTTTTTTTTCCCAAGCAATGATGTAATTATGATAGACACTAATGCAAGTAGTGGAACTGTTGATCGGAAAAAGTTTTGCAGGATGAAGCTGTTGCAGTTTTGTGAAAATCACCGTCCTGCCTACTGGGGGACCTGGCAGAAAAAGAGTACAAAGGTGAACCCTCGGAATCCTTTAGCTAAAGATGAGGTAAGAAATTTGATGCCGAGTTTATTGGGGGAAGAGGATCTGACTAAGAAATGTGTGATTTCTCAAGAAATTGTCAACTTTCCAGTATAAAATCTAACATCAAGTCCTTTAAAAAATGGAATAGTTGAACCTAGGTTCATGAAATGGCTAACTATCCTAAGAATAGGCTTAAAGTTGTAGCAATGGCGAATCAAGAGTCCTGAGCCTGAGGTTAATCCTAATGTCCTGAGCACATGGTTGATTCCAACCTTCGCTACCTCCCAGATGAGGGTATAAAGAAGATTTACTGGCCAAGTGGCTCAGGATATTGATGACAAACTGTCCTTCTGTTCTACAAGGTAAATAAGGGAGGCAGCTTTTTATCCTTTGAACCAAAAAAATTGGGGCATATTAAACTAGACCATTTCTGTGCATCTCCTTGTGGCAGGTTTAGGAGCTATGATCTGGAAGTGTCTCACCTGGTTGTGCTCTTCAATCAGTTGTGGTGCCTTGAGATCTAAGAGATGGATAACTTAAAAATGGGAGGAAAAGCTCAGTGGGTAAATGCACCACTTGGTTGCAGATTTCCTAGCCAATAGCATGGCTTCTGGGCTTGGGTAAGTATGTCATCACTTTTCTTCCTGGGGTGTACCCCAAAAGTGTCCTAACAAAGGAGGGGACCTGAGTTGAGTGTCTGTGTGATTAATAAAATTGATCTTTCTATGAAAGCAAATAAAATGTGTATTTCTGCAAATATGAAATGGGGGAGTATCCTGAGTAACAATTTCTTCCCCCTTCGGTTTTGGGGCAAAATCACCGGAGAATTTGTGATGTATGTTTTTTTTTAAAAAAAAATTAACACTTGATAAAACTATCCTGTAACTTTTTTTGTAAAATAGATTGTGCTAGGTACACTGATCTACTTCTGGTTTGACTAAATATTAAGAACAATGTTTTTGCTCCTTGACTCTTGCACAGTGGCGCAGTGGTTAGCACCGCAGCCTCACAGCTCCAGCGACCCGGGTTCAATTCTGGGTACTGCCTGTGTGGAGTTTGCAAGTTCTCCCTGTGTCTGCGTGGGTTTCCTCCGGGTGCTCCGGTTTCCTCCCACATGCCAAAGACTTGCAGGTTGATAGGTAAATTGGCCATTATAAATTGCCCCTAGTATAGGTAGGTGGTAGGGAAATATAGGGACAGATGGTGATGTGGTAGGAATATGGAATTAGTGTAGGGTTACTATAAATGGATGGTTGATGGTCGACACAGACTCGGGCTGAAGGGCTTGTTTCAGTGCTGTATCTCTAAATAAAATAAAATTATGATAGAATGCAGGGAGCAAATTGTTCTGTTGATTGTGTAAATATTGCAAAATTGAAAAACGTTTTTTCACCTTTTTACTAATTTAATGTTTATATGGAAATTTATCCCTACAGCAGTTATTGGATTATGAAGTGGATAGTGATGATGAGTGGGAAGAAGAAGAACCTGGCGAATCTCTCTCCCACAGTGAAGGAGTTAGTACAGATTTTTTTTATAATTTAAAATGAAACCTTTCACTGTTTAGGGAATGTTTTGCAAAGCAATTTTTATAGATGCTGTGATATGTAATATAAAGTACATTTTGTTTGATTTAATGGGAGTACCTGCAATATAAAAAGTCACCTTGATCAAACCTTTTTATGTATTACACCCGAGGTTTTCCAGTTGATATCAGTAGTGTACAGAAATGTGCAGGATCAGAAAGACTACTGCAGTTGTCTGGCTAGTCTCCAAGTTTGAAACAAAAAGTGATGCCATATACTATTTCGCACCCCATCCGATTCATTGCGCACTCCACATTTCTATATGTAGTAGGTGGCATATGTTCTTTGTCTCATCAGTCTCTGAATGTGATTGACTGGAAGGGCAATGCTGCTCAGAACAAGTGACTACACCTTTACAAGCAATTCTTTGGCCGCGAAATGCTTCAGGATGTCCTCAGGACATGAAGCATGCTGTTTCTTTCCCCTTTTATGAGTCTCTACAGACTGTTAAATGTACAGGAATCAAAGTTGTAAGTTATGTATGATCACTGATAAACATCTTTCCATAAAGTTATAAAGCAATTTCACTTGCTCAGAGGAGGATGGGAAGCTCTGTAAAACGATGAAAACCTTGCTACAATTAACTGGAATGGAGTAGTTTGAAATAGGGGGCCATTGCACAGAAGTAACTGGAGAGCTCTTTAAAAATGTGTTGATCCATGAAATACAGCATTTCACATCCAGTACCATTTAGTGTTTTTAAAGCAATTACCAGAAGTTTTGTAAAAATAAGCTACAAATGAAGAAAATGATTTTTTAAATAGCAACTGCTGGAAATTGAAACAGCTGAGTCCTGTCCAAAAGGACCTTAAGCTATCCTTATTTCAGCTGCTGACAGAATTGTACATTTTCACCATTTTCTGTTGCCTGCAATGGGAACATTTGACAGTGCACAATTTCAGCATGATTGTATACAGCATTACATAATGAAAAATCAAATCAATGACGTTTGAGTCTTGCATGCTACGGAACCAGGGGTCATAGTCTAAGGATATGGGGTAAACCTTTCAGGACTGAGATGAGGAAAAATTACTTCACCGAGAGTGGTGAGCCTGTGGAATTCGCTACCACAGAAAGCAGTTGAGGCCAAAACATTGTATGTTTTCAAGAAGGAGTTAGATATAGCTCTTGGGTCGAAAGGGATCAAAGGGTATGGGGTGCAAGTAGGAACAGGCTACTGAGTTGGATGATCAGCCGTGATCATAATGAATGGTGGAACAGGCTCAAGGGGCCGAATGGCCTACTCCCGCTCCTATTTTCTATGTTATGTTTACGGAGAAAAGTGATGTTTCGAAATGCTTTTCGTGATCTAGGGCTCTGGAATAAACCAATTACAGTGCCAATCTATACTCCTTCCTGTTTAGGATGATGATGATGAAGCAGATGATGAAGATGACGACGATGGATTTTTTGTCCCTCATGGCTATCTGTCTGAAGGAGAAGGTGCAACTGATGAGGTAAGGGTTCGCAGTTGAGGCAGTGTGACTTGTGGTTAATCATTCACCAAGCTATAGTAACAGAACCTTTTTGACCACCTGATCACATGAACAAAGGAACTATAATGTAGTACTAAACCATGCAGATCATAAAATTGGCTCACTTCTGAGTCTCTGCTGAGTTTGCTGATCCGGTTTAGACAAGTTGATGGATTGAGTGAACCTGGTCTAAGGAAAGGAAAGCTTGATGGTAGCCAATGCATTAACAATGGGAATATGGTGGACACTGGGTGAGGACAAGATTGGTCATGGCTTTGATGCCCTTGTGGTCAAATAGCCCGCCAATTTTCATAGGTTTGCATAAATTCATTTAGATGAGGAACTGGTGGATTGCCTGTGGAGCCACCCAAATAAAATAAAAAATTAGTCTGTAGGTGGAAAAAATGGAGTGCTGTGAAGTAGATTTCTGCCTGGCATCTCTCCTAAGATCAGGAAAAATAACTAGTACAGATACATATATTAGAGTCTTGATCAGTTCCGTTTTAGAACCAGACTCACATGAAATATTGAGTTCAATTTTTGCTTTGTTCAGGAGGGCGAAAATCCTGAAAAGCAGAAAATCCGTCAGAGGATGAAGGCAAAAGAATGGGATGAGTTGATGAAAGGGAAGAAATTCCAGGTGCTGCAGCCCACCCTGATTGGATGTTTTTGGGAGAACAGCAGTGAAGTGTTGCACAGCTCAACCATGAAGATACTTCAGCAATTTTCAGTCTCTCTGTTTGATAACCAGATGGAAGAAGAGCAGCTACAGGAAATACACAATGGCAAATTAAAAGAGGAACAAAGTAAGGGCACTTCATGCAGTGTTTTAAGTCACATCTAGAACTAGGAAGACAAAGGGAATATACAAACATTTTTTTCAGCTGAAACTGTATGTGACAATTCTTAAACTTTGATTCCTGAGTGTTGTTACAATATTTTCTTACTCAAGATGCTAATATGTTTAATTGGAGTGCCTACTACAATCTATGGGAGAAAATGCCTGTCTGCTCTCTCTGAAAATTGTAGCTAACATGTACCTTGTCTTACACAATAATGATCTGTTTCTATGGCAGATCAGAGGGTTATCGTGGTAGCTTTTCCAGATGCTTCATACACTGTAGTTGAGGTTTTTTGTTTCCAAAACACACACACTGGGGTCTTTTGGATATTGGAGGCCAGATAAATATAAAATGAGTATCAACCTGTCCAGTACCACCAAATAAGATCGAACATTTAAAGCATTGCACCATTTCTGTACAGCACTGAGAGCCTGAAGCAAGATTCCAAGTTTGCAGTGGCTGAGGTCTACTTTTAGCTTGGCAACTAAAATCCAAATTAATGGATACTTCACTAATTTTTTTTTAAATTCATTTATGGGATGTGGGCGACGCTGGCCAGGCAAGCATTTATTGCCCATCCCTAATTGCCCTTGAGTAGATGGTGGTGAGCTGCCTTCTTGAACCGCTGCAGTCCATTTGGGATAAGTACACCCACAGTACTGTTAGGAAGGGAGTTCCAGGATTTTGACCGAACGACAGTGAAGGAACGGCGATATAGTTCCAAGTCAGGATGGTGTGTGACTTGGAGGGGAACTTGCAGGTGGTGGTGTTCCCATGTATTTGCTGCCCTTGTCCTTCTAGTTGGTAGAGGTCGCGGGTTTGGAAGGTGCTTTCTAAGGAGCCTTGGTGCGTTGCTGCAGTGCTTCTTGTAGATGGTACACACTGCTGCCACTGTGCGTCGGTGGTGGAGAGCGTGAATGTTTGTAGATGGGGTGCCAATCAAGCGGGCTGCTTTGTCCTGGATGGTGTCGAGCTTCTTGTGTTGTTGGAGCTGCACACATCCAGGCAAGTGGAGAGTATTCCATCACACTCCTAACTTGTGCCTTGTAGATGGTGGACAGGCTTTGGGGAGTCAGGAGGTGAGTTACTCGCCTCAGGATTCCTAGCCTCTGACCTGCTCTTGCAGCCACAGTATTTATATGGCTACTCCAGTTCAGTTTCTGGTCAATGGTAGCCCCTGGGATGTTGTTAGTGGGGGATTCAGCGATGGTAATGCCGTTGAATGTCAAGGGGAGATGGTTAGATTCTCTCTTGTTGGAGATGGTCATTGCCTGGCACTTGTGTGGCGCGAATGTTACTTGCCACTTATCAGCCCAAGCCTGGATGTTGTCCAGGTCTTGCTGCATTTCTACACGGACTGCTTCAGTATCTGAGGAGTCACGAATGGTGCTGAACATTGTGCAATCATCTGCGAACATCCCCACTTCTGACCTTATGATTGAAAGGAGGTCATTTGATGAAGCAGCTGAAGATGGTTGGGCCTAGGACACTACCCTGAGGAACTCCTGCAGTGATGTCCTGGAGCTCAGATGATTGACCTCCAACAGCTGCAACCATCTTCCTTTGCACTAGGTATGACTCCAGCTAGCGGAGGGTTTTCCCCCTGATTCCCATTGACCTCAGATTTGCTAGGGCTCCTTGATGCCATACTCTGTCAAATGCTGCCTTGATGTCAAGGGCAGTCACTCTCACCTCACCTCTTGAGTTCAGCTCTTTTGTCCATGTCTGAACCAAGGCTGTAATGAGGTCAGGAGCTGAGTGGCCCTGGCAGAACCCAAACTGAGCGTCAGAGCAGGTTATTGCTAAGCAAGTGCTGCTTGATGGCACTGTTGATGACATCTTCCATCACTTCACTGATGATCGAGAGTAGGCTGATGGGGCGGTAATTGGCCGGGTTGGATTTGTCCAGCTATTTGTGTACAGGACATAACTGGGCAATTTTCCACATTGCAGGGTAGATGCCAGTGTTGTAGTTGTACTGGAACAGCTTGGCTAGGGGCACGGCAAGTTCTGGAGCACAGGTCTTCAGTACTATTGCCGGAATATTGTCGGGGCCCGTAGCTTTTGCAGTATCCAGAGCCTTCAGTCATTTATTGATACCACGCGGATTGAATCGAATTGGCTGAAGTCTGGCATCTGTGATGCTGGGGACTTCAGGAGGTGGCCGCGATGGATCATCAACTCGGCACTTCTGGCTGAAGATTGTTGCAAATGCTTCAGCCTTATCTTTCGCACTGATGTGCTGGGTTCTCCCATCATTGAGGGTGGGGATATTTGTGGAGCCACCTCCTCCAGTTAGTTGTTTAATTGTCCACCACCATTCACGGCTGGATGTGGCAGGACTGCAGAGCTTAGATCTGATCCATTGGTTATGGGATCGCTTAGCTCTGTCTATTGCATGCTGCTTACGCGGTTTGGCACGCAGATAGTCCTGTGTTGTAGCTTCACCAGGTTGACACTTCATTTTGAGGTATGCCTGGTGCTGCTCCTGGCATGCCCTCCTGCACTCTTCATTGAACCAGGGTTGCTCTCCTGGCTTTATGGTAATGGTAGAGTGGGGGATATGCCGGGCCTTGAGGTTACAGATTGTGGTTGAGTACAATTCTGCTGCTGATGGCCCACAGCGCCTCATGGATGCCCAGTTTTGCATTGCTAGATTCGTTCGAAATCTATCCCATTCAGCACGGTGATAGTGCCACACAACACGATGGACGGTATCCTCAATGTGAAGACGGGACTTCGTCTCCACAAGGACTGTGCAGTGGTCACTCCTACCAATACAGTCATGGACAGAAGCATCTGCAGCAGGCAGATTGGTGAGGGTGAGGTCAAGTATGTTTTTCCCTCGTTGGTTCCCCCACCACCTGCCGCAGACCCAGTCTAGCAGCTATGTCCTTTAGGGCTCGGTCAGTAGTGGTGCGACCGAGCCACTCTTGGTGATGGACATTGAAGTCCCCACCCATAGTACATTCTGTGCCCTTGCCACCCTCAGTGCTTCCTCCAAGTGGTGTTCAACATGGTGGAGTACTGAGTCATCAGCTGAGGGAGGGCAGTAGGAGGTTACCTTGCCCATGGTTGACCTGATGCCATGAGACTTCATGGGGTCCGGAGTTGTTGATGAGGACTCCCAGGGCAACGCCCTCCCTACTGTATACCACTGTGCCACCACCTCTGCTGGGTCTGTCCTGCAGGTGGGACAGGACATACCCAGGGATAGTGATTATAGTGTCTGGGACATTGTCTGTAAGGTATGACTCCGTGAGTATGACTATGTCAGACTGTTGCTTGACTCGTCTGTGGGACAGCTCTCCCAACGTTGGCACAAGCCCCCAGATGTTCGTAAGGAGGACTTTGCAGGGTCGACAGGGCTGGGTTTGCTGTTGTCGTTTCCGGTGCCTAGGTCGATGCCAGGTGGTCTGTCTGGTTTCACTCCTTTTTATTAACTTAGTAGCGGTTAGGTACAGCTGAGTGGCTTGCTAGGCCATTTCAGAGGGCATGTGAGAGATAACCACATTGTTGTGGGTCTGGAGTCACATGTAGGCCAGACCAGGAAGGCAGATTTCTTTCCCGACAGGGTATGAGTGAACCAGATGGGTTTTTACAACAATCGACAATGGTTTGTTTCATGGCGATCATTAGACTCGCTTTTAATTCCAGATTTATAGAACATAGAACATTACAGCGCAGTACAGGCCCTTCAGCCCTCGATGTTGCGCCGACCTGTGAAACCATCTGACCTACACTATTCCATTTTCATCCATATGTCTATCCAATGACCACTTAAATGCCCTTAACGTTGGCGAGTCTACTACTGTTGCAGGCAGGGCGTTCCACGCCCCTACTACTCTCTGTGTAAAGAAACTACCTCTGACATCTGTCCTATATCTATCACCCCTCAACTTAAAGCTATGTCCCCTCGTGTTTGCCATCACCATCCGAGGAAAAAGGCTCTCACTATCCACCCTGTCCAACCCTCTGATTATCTTATATGTCTCTATTAAGTCACTTCTCCTCCTCTCTAATGAAAACAACCTCAAGTCCCTCAGCCTTTCCTCGTAAGACCTTCCCTCCATACCAGGCAACATCCTAGTAAATCTCCTCTGCACCTTTTCCAAAGCTTCCACATCCTTCCTATAATGCGGTGACCAGAACTGCACGCAATACTCCAGGTGCGGGCGCACCAGAGTTCTGTACAGCTGCAGCATGACCTCGTGGCTCCTAAACTTGATCCCCCTACTAATAAAAGCTAACACATCATATGCCTTCTTAACAGCTCTATTAACCTGGGTGGCAACTTTCAGGGATTTATGTACCTGGACACCAAGATCTCTCTGCTCATCTACACTACCAAGAATCTTCCCATTAGCCCAGTATTCTGCAATCCTGTTACTCCTTCCGAAGTGAATCACCTCACACTTTTCCGCATCAAACTCCATTTGCCATCTCTCAGCCAGCTCTGCAGCCTATCTATGTCCCTCTGTAACCTACAACATCCTTCGGCACTATCCACAACTCCACCGACCTTCGTGTCATCCGCAAATTTACTAACCCACCCTTCTACACCCTCATCCAGGTCATTTATAAAAATGACAAACAGCAGTGGCCCCAAAACAGATCCTTGCGGTACACCACTAGAAACTATACTCCAGGATGAACATTTACCATCCGCCACCACCCTCTGTCGTCTTTCAGCTAGCCAATTTCTGATCCAAAGCACTAATTCACCTTCAATCCCATACTTCTGTATTTTCTGCAATAGCCTACCGTGGGGAACTTTATCAAACGCCTTACTGAAATCCATATACACCACATCCACGCCTTTACCCTCATCCACCTGTTTGGTCACCTTGTCAAAAAACTCAATAAGGTTTGTGAGGCACGACCTACCCTTCACAAAACCGTGCTGACTGTCTCTAATGAACTTATTCTTTTCAAGATGATTATAAATCCTATCTCTTATAACCTTTTCCAACATTTTACCCACAACCGAAGTAAGGCTCACAGGTCTATAATTACCAGGGCTGTCTCTACTCCCCTTCTTGAACAAGGGGACAACATTTGCTATCCTCCAGTCTTCCGGCACTATTCCTGTCGACAATGACGACCTAAAAATCAAGGACAAAGGCCTCTGCAATTTCCTCCCTGGCTTCCCAGAGAATCCTAGGATAAATCCCATCTGGCCCAGGGGACTTATCTATTTTCACACTTTCCAAAATTGCTAACACCTCCTCCTTGTGAACCTCAATCCCATCTAGCCTAGTAGTCTGTATCTCAGTATTCTCCTCGACAACATTTTCTTTCTCCACTGTAAATACTGACGAAAAATATTCATTTAACACTTCCCCTACCTCCTCTGATTCCACACACAACTTCCCACTACTATCCTTGATTGGCCCTAATCTAACTCTAGTCATTCTTTTATTCCTGATATACCTATAGAAAGCCTTGGGGTTTTCCCTGATCCTATCCGCCAATGACTTCTCGTGTCCTCTCCTTGCTCGTCTTAGCTCTCCCTTTAGATCCTTCCTGGCTAGCTTGTAACTCTCAAGCGCCCTAACTGAGCCTTCACGTCTCATCCTAACATAAGCCGCCGCCTTCCTCTTGACAAGCTCTTCAACTTCTTTAGTAAACCACGGCTCCCTCGCTCGACAACTTCCTCCCTGCCTGACAGGTACATACTTATCAAGGACACGCAGTAGCTGCTCCTTGAATAAGCTCCACATTTCGATTGTGTCCATCCTCTGCAGTTTCCTTCTCCATCCTACGCATCCTAAATCTTGCCTAATCGCATCATAATTTCCTTTCCCCCAGCTGTAATTCTTGCCCTGCTGTATATGCTTGTCCCTGTCCATCGCTAAGGTAAACCTAACCGAATTGTGATCACTATCACCAAAGTGCTCACCTACATCTAAATCTAACACCTGGCCGGGTTCATTACCCAGTACCAAATCCAATGTGGCATCGCCCCTGGTTGGCCTGTCTACATACTGTGTCAGAAAACCCTCCTCCACCACCTTCTGCTGTGGTGGGATTTGAACCCGTGTCCCCAGAGAAATACCCTGGGTCTTTGGGTTACTAGTCCAGTGATAATACCACTACACCACTGACATTTATTGCAGCAATGTACCTGGTGCATCTATGAGTCTCTTTCGATTTTATAAATTTTTAATCGATCAGCTAAAACATCATGGTTTTAACTTTAAGTGTTTATTTTATTTGTTTATTTCTGCTGTGCCTACCCACTTTTTTTTCATGTTTGTGCTTGGGGCCAGACTGTTCAGTTTCCTGTCCGTTAACACCCTCTCTGTACTAATGCTTTGTCTTTCAGCACACCATTAACATACCATTTCCCTTTGCTCCATGACCTTCTGGTCAGTTATTCACTGTGACCTTGTCCTATCAACACTCCCTCGTTTTGTTATCTCTTGCCCCAATCCCGCTTTACTTGCTTAAAACCTTTTTTATTTCTAATATTTGCCAGTTCTGATGAGGGGTCACTGACCTGAAACGTTAACTCTGCTCTCTGTATAGATGCCTCCAGACCTGCTGAATATTTCCAGCATTTTTTCTTTGTATTTCAGATTTCCAGCATCTGCAGTATTTTGCTTTTATTATTATGGTTTTTACTTTATTGTCTTCCTTTTTTAAAGGAAGGAAATTATGAAAGCCGTAGTGACATTATGCAGGCTAACCAATCTGAGGAAAACTAGGTTACCTTGCATTTCAATTACATAATTGGAAAGCACTGAGCAGAGCTGACACAATATGACTGTCCTCGGCAAATTTAGTGTTTTTGGTGAGTTCCCTTTGGCTTGGTGGGTTAATGTGCCACCTAGACTGGTACTGATTCTATTTTCCCCCACCCCAATATGTGTTGATTTTAAACGAGCTCAGCTGAGGGATGTGAAAACTAACCTCGAATGTCCCCCGAGCTATTCAAGATTCCTTTCCCCAATAGCTATTTTGGGGTGGAGGGGAAGCGAAACTGAAAGCTGTTGGAAACTCTATGCATGCAGGCTTCAGATTAATAGAGTTGCTTATAGTGCCCTGCTCTGCTGAATAGTTTGCTGACACTTATTGGGCTTCCCAATGACTAACTTGGGCAAGGTATCAAAGGGCCCTTTGTGCCTGTGGAACCTTCCTTGGCAAGAGTCAAACCCTTCAGAAGTGCAGAGGGTGGACTACTTCATTAAAAGAAAGAACTTTGATTTCTATCGCTATATTGATGTCCCCAGCACATCCCAAAGCGCTCAGCAACCAATGAAGTTCTTTAGAATCATATGATTACAGCACAGAAGGCGGCCATTTGGCCAATCGTGTTTGTGCAGGCTTTCTGGAAGAACCACTCACCTGGTCCCAATCCCCTGCCTTTTCCCCATAGCCCTGCAAATTGTTTTGCTTCAGATAATTATCCAATTCTCTTTTGAAAGCCACAATTGAATCTGCCTCCACCACACTCCGGCAGCGTATTCCAGATACTAACCCTGCACTGCATTTTAAAAAAACGTTTTTTCTCATGTTGTCATTGCTGTTTCTGCCAATCACCTTAAATTGGTGTCCTCTGGTTCTCAACCATTCCGCCAGCAGGAACAGTTTCTCTATATCTGTTCTGCCCAAAACCCTCATGATTTTGAACACTTCTTTCAAATCTCCCCTTTCACTTCTCCAAGAAGAACAGCCCTGCCCTGTCTTCTCCAATCTATCCATGCAACTGAAGTTTCTCATCCCTGCAGCCATTCTCTATTGTAGAGGTTACAGGATGGGGAGGGTAACTAGTCTGAACTAGAATCTGGGCCCAAACTAGTCAAAAGCATGAGGTGATAGCCAAAGTTCTAATTTTTGCATTCCGGACACCATCAACATTCTATGTTAGCAATCTGTCGAGATTGTAATTATGCTGAAGTTTTTACTTTTCATTTTTTCTACACCCTTTTATGCCTTTACATCCTTTCAAAAGTATGGTACCCGGAATTGGACACACAACTCATTCAGGCTGAACTATGGTTTTATACAGGTTCAGCATAACTTTGTTTTTTTTTATAGATACAGCACTGAAACAGGCCCTTCGGCCCACCGAGTCTGTGCCGACCATTAACCACCCATTTATACTAATCCTATATTCCTACCACATCCTCACCTGTCCCTATATTCCCCTACCACCTACCTATACTAGTGGCAATTTATAATGGCCAATTTACCTATCAACCTGCAAGTCTTTTGGCTGTGGGAGGAAACCGGAGCACCCAGAGGAAACCCACGCAGACACAGGGAGAACTTGCAAACTCCACACAGGCAGTACCCAGAATTGAACCCGGGTCGCTGGAGCTGTGAGGCTGCGATGCCGCCCCAACTTTCTTGCTTTTGTTTTTGCCCCGATTTATAAAATCCAGGACCCCGTAAGCTTTATGAAACGCTTTCTCAACCTGCCCTGCCACCTTCAGTGATTTGTGCACGTATATACCCCCAGAACCCTCTGCTCCTGCACCCCCTTTTTAGAATTGTACCCTTTTATTTCATGTTCCCTCTCCTCGTTCTTCCTATCAAAGAATCACTTGACACTTCTCTACATTTAAATTTCACCTGCTAAGTATCCACCCATTCTACCAGCCTGTCTATGGCCTCTTGAAGTCTATCATTATCCTCCTCGCAGTTCACATATGTCCAAGTTTTGTGTCTTCTGCAGATTTTGAAATTGTGTCCTGCAAATCCAAGTCTACATCATTTAATATATATCAAGAAAAGCAGCGGTCCAAATACTGATCCCTGGGGCACCCCACGATATACCAGAGATTTTTTCCCAGGGTGGAAAGGGCTACCACCAGGGGGCATAATTTTAAGGTGATTGGAGGAAGGTTCTTTACACAGAGAGTGGTGGGTGCATGGAATGCGCTGCCAGCGGTGGTCGTAGAAGCAGATACATTAGGGGCATTTAAGCAACTCTTGGATAGGTACATGGATGATAGTAGAATGAAGGGTAGGTAGTTAGTTTGATCTTGGAGTAGGTTAAAGGTTTGGCACAACATCGTGGGCCGAAGGGCCTGTACTGTGCTGTACTGTTCTATGTACTATACCTTCCTGCAGTCCGAGAGACAACTGTTCACTATTCTGTTTCCTGTCATTCAACCAACTTCATATCCATGCTGCCACTTTTTAATTCCATGGGCTTCAACTTAGCTGACATACCTGTTATATGGCACTTTATCAAATGCATTTTGGAAGTCCATATCAACCGCATGACCCTCATCAGCCCTCTCTGTGACCTCATCGAAAAATTCAAGCAAGTTAATTGAACACAATTTGCCCTTAATTCAGTGCTGGCTCTCCTTGATTAATTCACAATTGTCCAAGTGACAGTTTAATTTTGTCCCAAATTATCCCTTCTAAAAACTTTCCCACCACCGAGGTTAAACTGGTCTGTAGCTGGGTTTATCCTTGCACCCTTTTTTGAACAAGGATGTAACACATGCAATTCTCTAGTCCTCTGGCACCACCTCCTTATCTAAAGAGAATTGGAAGATTATGGCCAGTCCTCCCCAAATTCCACTCTTACTTTCTGCAGTATCCTTGAATGCATCACATCTAGCTCTGGTAACCTCATAACATATAAGCGCAGCCAGCCCATCCAGTCCCTCTTTCGCAATTTTTGGCCCATCCAGTGTCTCAGCTACCTCCTCTTTCACTATGACTTGGGTAGCATCTTCCTTGGTAAAGACAGATGTAAAATACTCATCCAGTATCTCAGCCATGCCTTCTGCCTTATTGCATAAATCGCCTTTTTTGGTCCCTAATCAGCCCCACTCTTTTTTCCCCCCCCCTCCCTTTTTTACCACCCTTTTACTATTTATCTGCCTATACAAGACTTTTGGATTCCCTTTTATGTTAGTTGCCAGTCTCCTCTTATACTCTCTCCTTTTGCTTCTCATTTCTTTTTTCAATTCCCCTCTTGAACTTTCTATTTTCAGCCTGGTTCTCAATTTGATTATCAACCCACTATCCTTTTCCTGCTTTATCTTGCTTTCTATCATTATCATCTAGGGAGCTCTGGATTTGGTTGTCCTGCTTTTCCCTCTCGTGGGAATGTACCTCAACAATACCCAAACTATCTCCTCTTTGAAGGCAGCCCATTGTTCTGTTACAGTTTTGCTGGCCAATCTTTGATTCCAATTTACCTGGGCCAGATCTGTTGTCACCCCATTGAAGTTGGCCCTCCCCCAATGAATTGCATTTGCTCTGGATTTTTTTTATTCTTTCATGGGATGTGAGTGTTGGTGGCAAGGCCAGCATTTGTTGCCCAGTCGTAATGCCCTTGACGAGGTAGTGGTGAGATGCTGTCTTGTACCGGTGCAGTCCATCTAGTGTAGGTACACCCACTGTGCTGTTAGGAAGAGAGTTTCAGGTTTTTAACCCAGTAACACATCTGTATCACCATTCCCCCACTAAGTCAGAAAGATGTGTGACTAGAAGGGGAACTTGCAGGTGGTGGTCCCATGTGTTTCCTGCCCTTGTCCTTCTGGGTGGTAGAGGTCACAGGTTTGGTATGTGCTGTCAAAGGAGGCTTGGCGAGTGCATCTTGTAAATGGTACACACTGCTGCCACTGTGCCAGTGGTAGAGGGAGTGAATGTTGAAGGTAGAGGATGGGGTACCAATCAAGTGGGCTACCTTGTCCTGGATGGTATTGAGCTTCTTTAGTGTTGCTGGACTCATCGAGGCAAGTGGAGAGTATTCCATCAGATTTGTGCTTTAAAGAAGGCTTTGGGGAGACTGGAGGTGTTACTCACCACAGACTTCCCAGCCTCTGACCACCTCTTAATGCCACAGTATTTATATGGCTGGTTCAGTTCAGTTTCTGGTCAATGGTAACTGCCCAGGATGATGATGGGGAATTCGGCAATCATCAGCGAACATGCCCACTTCTGACCTTATGGAGGAATGTTCATTGATGAAGCAGCTGGAGATGATTGGGCCTAGGATGCTAACCTGAGGAACTCCTGCAGCAATGTCCTGTGGCTTAGATGTTTGTCCTCCAACAGTCACAACCATTTTCCTTTTGTACTCGGTGTGATTCCAACTAGTGGAGAGTTTTCCCCCTGACTCCCTTACTTACATTTTGCTAGGGCTCCATGATGCAGTCTTTAGGGATGTGACCATAATATTATAGAATTTTACATTATGTTTGAAAGTGAGGTAGTTCAATTTGAAGCCTGGGTGTTAAATTTGAACAGGAAATTATGAAGGTATGAGGCGCACACTGGCTGAGGTGGATTGGGAAAATGTATTGAAAGGTATGACAGTACTAGGCAGTGCATAATCTAAAAACAATTATAACGTAGTTTACAGCAACTATGCATTCCTTCAAGGGACAAAAACCCAAAAAGAAAAGTCAGTCAACCGTGGATAACAAAGGAAGTTGAGGATTGTATAAGATTAAAAGAAAAGGACTATAAAGTTGCCAGAAATAGTAGTAAACCAGAGAATTTGGAGGATTTTGGAATATAGCAAAGGAGGACCAAGAAACTGATCAAGAAGAGGAGAATAAAATATGAATATAAACTGGCAAAATGAAGTACTGTAGAAGCTTCTATAAAAGGAAACATTTGGCTAAGACAAATGTGGGTCCATTAAAGGCAGAGTCGGGAGAATTTATAATGGGGAATCGAGAAATGGCAGAGAAACTAAATGATTACTTTGTGTCTTTCTTCAGTGAGGAAGATACAAGAAATCTCCCAGAATTAGAGATCCAAGGGATTAGGGAGAATGAGGACTTGAAGGAAATTAGTATTAGTAAGAGGGTTGTATTGGGGAAATTAATGGGACTGAAGGTTGATAAGTCTCTGGGACCTCTAATTCTCCATCCTAGAGTGTTGAACTAAGTAGCTACGGAGATAGTGGATGCTTTAGTGATCTTCCAAAATTGTTTAGATTCTGGAACGGTTCCTGCTGATGGGAAGGTTGCAAATGTCACCCCACTATTTTTAAGAAGGGCAGGAGAGAGAAAACAGGGAACTACAGACCTGTTCGCCTTACATCAGTAATGGGGAAAATGCTAGAATCTATTCTAAAGGATATGATAAATGGCCGCTTGGATGATAATGTGATTGGGCATAGTCAACATGGATTTATGAATGGGAAATCAAGTTTGACGAACCTTTTGGAGTTTTTTGAGGATGTTACTAACAGATCGATAAGGGGGAGTCTATGGACGTAGTATACTTCGGTCTTCAGAAGGCTTTTGATAAGGTCCCCCACAGAAGGCTGGTTAGCAAAATTGAAGCACATGGGACAGGTGATATACTGGCATGGATTAAGGATTGGTTAACAGGCAGAGAACAGAGTAGGAATAAACGGGTCATTCTCGCATTGGCAGGCTGTGACTTGTGGGGTACCATAAGGATCAGTACTTGGGCCCCAGCTGTTGACAATATATATCAATGATTTGGATGTGGGGACCAAATGTAATATTTTCAAGTTCTCAAATGACACAAAACTAGGTGGGAATGTGTGTTGAGGAATATGCAAAGTGGCTTCAAGGGGATTTGGACAGACTTGGTGAGTGGGCAAGAACATGCCACATGGAATATAATGTGGAAAAATGTGGGGTTATCCACTTTGGTAGGAGGAATAGATGTCAAGCGTTTTTCTTAAATGGTAAGAGATTAGAAAGTGTAGATGTACTAAAGGACCTGGGTGTCTTATTAGTAAGTCACTGAAAGCTAACATGCAGGTGCAGCAAGCAATTAGGAAAGCTAATGGTATGTTAGCCTTTATCGCAAGAGGATTTGAGTACAGAGTAGCGAAGTCTTCAATTGTATAGAACCTTGGTTAGACTGCACCTGGAGTACTGGGTGCAATTTTGGTCCCCTTCCCTTAGGAAGGATATTATTGCCATAGAGGGAGTGCACAAAGGTTCACTAGACTTGTTCCTGTGATAGCGGGACTGTCCTATGAAGAGAGATTGGGGAAACTGTGCCTGTATCCTCTAGAGTTTTGAAGAATGAGAGGTGATCTCATTGAAACCTACAAATAGAGATACAGGTTAGATGCAGGTAAGATGTTTTCCCTGGTTGGGGAGTCTTGAACCAGGGGACACAATTTCAAAATAAAGGGGAAGCCACTTAGGACAGAGATGAGGAGAAAATCCTTTACTCAGAGGGTTGTGAATCTTTGGAATTTTTTACCTCAGAGGCTCTGGAGCTGAGTCATTGAGTATATTTAAAGAAGAGATTGGTATTTAGAAATCTGTCAATACCATGAAGGGATATGGCAATAGTGTGGGGGGGGAGGGGGGGAAGGCATTGAAGTGGATGATCAGCCATGTGAATGGCCTACTCCTGCTCCAGTGTTCCTATGCTACACTCTGTCAAATGCTGCCTCGATATCAAGGGCAGTCACTCTCACCTCGCCTGTAATTCAGCTCTTTTTGTCCATGTTTGGACTTGGGCTGTAATGAGGTCTGGAGTCAAGTGGCCCTGGTGGAAGCCAAACTGTATCAGTGAGCAGGTTATTGCTGTGTAAGTGCCGCTTGATAGCACTGTCAACAACAACATCCATCATTATGATGATTAAGGGTAGACTGATGAGAGCAGTAATTGGCTGAATTGGACTTGTCCTTTTTTGTTGATAGGACATACCTGGCCAATTTTCCACTTTGTCAGGTAAATGCCAGTGTTGCAGCTGTACTGGAGTCTAGGTTTTCAGTTCATTTAGCTGAAGTGGGGTTTGAATCCGCACCTTCTGACTTGGGCAAGAATGCTGCCATTTGAGTTAAGCTGATGTTTATTGGGGCTCAACTCCAACTTTGGATGTTTGATTTACACAGAAGATCCAAACTTTAACCCATTGAGAAAATATTTCAAAACTAGCTGTATTATTGCAGCATTGCATCTTAACCTGTTTAGACCATGTGATCCTTAGTGTCCTGCTCTGCAAGTTACAGTAAGGGATTTCATTTTTTTTGTATGGTGGGGGTGGGCGGTTTGCAGTGCGGGGGCGTTTGATGTATCATATGAAATGTTTCCCCAGGTACTAAATTGTGTTTTCTTTTCTTCAGTATTAATAAGCCTGCTTCCACTTCTTCATGGAAATGTGAATGGCAAAAAGGCCATAATTAAGGAATTTCAGGAGTGGTACAAACACAAACCTTCTGCAAGCATGCTGGTGCTCCCTCCTTCTGATTCTACAAGTCCCCTTGGCTCTGATGCCTCTAGACCTGAGACTCCCACAGTGGATGAGGATTTGACCATTCCGTCCAAGGCAAAATTACAGCGGCTTATTTCCGAAAATGGAGTTTATGAGAAAAGAACGGCTTTCAGACTGAAGTGCTGGTATGTACATGAAGCAGTGCTGAAAAGGTTTAGGATGGAGAAACTTCCTGTTCCAGGACAGTGGAATTACCTCACACAAGTCCAATCTACAGCCAAGGAGGAGAGTACCATTGCAGCAGGAAGTGGACAGAATACTCCCAGTTTGGGAAGGAATACAGGGCAATGCATAACTGGTTCCGGCAAGAGGAAGTCAGCTGGAAGTATGTCAATCAAAAAGTTCATGCACAAATTTGTAGATACTGAAGGTCAGGTAAGATCGTGTCCTAAAAGTGAATTACATTTAAAGTTATCCATTAAATGTTGGCCCTTTATATCCTCTCTGTTCAAAGTAACTTTCCCCACAACTACAACTTTATGATGAATCAGAATATACTAGTTGCATTTCTGCAGCATTCCTCAGGAAAGTGTTAGAATGTATTTTACATTGGGAACAAAACTGTGGACTCTGATGGAAAGGGTTAGGATAGATTGAGGATACAGTTGAGTGTTTTTGAGGTGTTTGCAGCCAAGAGACAGGTGATGAGGTAATAGCTGAACAAGCACCTGATAAAGTGGGAAGATAAGGGCATGCCTAGTGGTGGGTAGAGAAATGGGAGGGAGGTGTCTGAGGGCAACAGCCTTAAAATGGCTGAAGCCATTGAGGAGTTGAAAACCTAAGATTTTGTCAACTCAAGGGGGTACAGAGCACCATTGGGGATGATAGGATACTGATCTTGGGTTGGAAAGTGGCTTGCAAGGTTTTCAAGTTGAATTTTGAGAATGGTTAAGGTCGGTGCCAGATAGTAGTGCTAGACACACTGAACCTCAAGCTGTTGAATGCACAAACTCTGATCTCATTAAGACCAGCAGTAGTGGGAGACCAGCCTTGTGTCTAGGTTAAAAGTCGAGCTCAAACTTGAGCAACCCGTGTCCATTCTGTACTTCTTAAGGTAGCAGTCAGGGAGGTTAATGGAGTTAAGACAGAAACATAAGAACTTTGATTTTTGCCAAAATGAAACTGGAGGCAATATTGCAGTTGGAGATTGGGGCAGTGTTTTCTCGATCAACAGAAATGGCAGAAAGGTAGAGCTAGGTGGTGTCAGCATACAAGTAGAAGCCAGTCCTATGTTTCCGAAGTCATCTGTGATAAAAAGGGCCAATGGAGCACACTGAAAGTGTTTGTGGACAAAGTAGAAGCCATTGGAGGCATTGTGGTGTATGGTAACGAAACCAGGAATGAGCACTGCCGCAGAGATGATCTGGAGGAAACATTGGAATGGTCAACTCCAAGGTCCTGGAGAGAATGAGCAAAATGAGGCTGTCACCATCACATAGGATATCATTTAATTTTGGTGCAATGCTAGTAGTGGTAGAGAAGAAGAAACTAGATTGGAGGGTCTCATAAGGAGAGGTGGGAGTAGATGTGTGACAACGAGAGAGAGAGAACACAACAGAAATCGGGTTCTAGTTGGAGAGCATGAGGTAAAACAGTACCAGAAGTAGGCTTATGTCAGTATTTGCCTAAGGAAGTGAAGTTGGATAGTCAGATACTGGAATGGGAAAGGATTAAAGGAACAAGTGGTAGCCTTCATGAATAAGATCAATATGTTGAGGGCTGTTGGAGAAACCTGAAGAGAGTGCAGAATGGTTGATAATTGGGAGAGGGAAAGTTGAGGCTCACGCAGTCACTTTGGGTGACACAATTCCCTGAGCATACTAGCCAAAACCAGTAGCCACCTTCGTCTTCCCTGACTGACAAGATGCCATTGGAGGCAGCTTTATTAATATTAGAAACTGTGACCTTTGGACTAGCCTGAGAGCCAATCCAGAGCTCTGAAAAGGCATACTGCCAGCCATGTACCCAGTTTGTGCAGTGGTATCATGGTTTCCCACTCTGTTTTGGCTTTGGATTGGTGCTCCGACCAGACCAGAGTCATGGGGCCACAAAACAAAGCCCCTCCTTGGTGACTTCTTGATGTAGGAAATGTCCACTGAAATTTAAATTTGGGGTAGAGTTTCTATATTTTTTATTTAGAGATACAGCACTGAAACAGGCCCTTCGGCCCACCGAGTCTGTGCCGACCAACAACCACCCATTTATACTAATCCTACATTAACCCCATATTCTTTACCACATCCCCACCATTCTCCTACCACCTACCTACACTAGGGGCAATTTACAATGGCCAATTTACCTATCAACCTGCAAGTCTTTGGCTGTGGGAGGAAACCGGAGCACCCGGCGGAAACCCACGCAGTCACAGGGAGAACTTGCAAACTCCACACAGGCAGTACCCAGAATCGAACCCGGGTCGCTGGAGCTGTGAGGCTGCGGTGCTAACCACTGCGCCACTGTGTTTCTGCTTTGGGCACACTTTTTTTTTTGAAGTGTTCTCCCTCTGCTGCCCCCCACCCCCAAATTTTTGCTCAAACTCTTGCATATTGGCGAACACACAATCTGCTAAGAACCATTGTAATTGGACAGCATTCGAAAAGTAATTTGTTAAAAAGTCTGTTTTTAAAAACATTGCTGTATTAGGTGTAGTTTTAATACAGTTGAAAGTTAGTTTGACAAAAGCATTTTAAATCCGTGCCACTCTGTTACTCGGTGAGTAGCCCAATTTTAAATGACTGAAAATGGCTTTAAAAAAAGAACCATTTCCTAGTTATATTGGCGCACAATAGTTAAGTTTCTTAGTAAATTAAAATTCTATTCAAAAAGTTTTAAAGCATTCCTTGCACCCAGAAGTTCCAGTTTAATTTTTGGAACTTCCTCGAATACCTTCAAACGAGCAGAAACTCCCAAAGGTGATTAATTCATCCTGGGACGGGCCAGTTTTGTGGGCAGGGCTATCTTGCATGACTGATACCTGTGTGACATCCAAGTACCCACACTGGCCATTCTTTGCATTGACATTATCAGAAAAGGCAGAGCAGTTTTGTCATAGTCATACAGCACAGAAACAGGCCCTTTGGCCCATCGTGTCCATGCTGGTCATCAAGCAGCTAGCTGTTCTAATCTCATTTACTGGCACTGGCCCGTAACCTTGTATGCTGTGGCGTTTTAAGCCTCTACTACCCCTTCAAGCAGTGTGTTCCAGATTCCAACCACCCTCTGGGTGAAAATTTTTTCTCTCAAATCCTCTCTAAACCTCCTGCCCCTTACCGTAAATCTATGCCCTTGGTTATTGACACCTCCGCTAAGGAAAAAGTTTCTTCCTATCTGTGCCCCTCATAATTTTGTATGTCTCAATCAAGTCCCCCCCTCAGCCTTCTCTGCTTTAAGGAAAGCAACCCTAGCCTATCCAGTCTCTCTTCATAGCTGAAATGCTCCAGCCCAGGCACCATCCTGGTGAATCTCCTCTGCACCCTCTCCAGTGCAATCACATCCTTCCTCTTGTGTAGCGACCAGACTGTATACAATACTCCAGCTATGGTCTAACTAGTATTTTATACAGCTCCATCATAGAGGCCTGCTCAGGTTGGGCCTGACCTGGTCCAAGTCCCTCCAATTTTACCCCGAACGCGCCCTGACTCGACCATCCGTTTACTTATCATCTTGACACTGAACCTGACCTTCCTGACACTGAACCTGCAAGAAGCTGCAGCGCATGTGTGATGATGTCATAGTGACATCACTCGCTCACTGTGCAGACTCAGTTTCGTCCTGATCTCCCAGCTCGGGTAAGGTTTTTTTTTCAATACTTACCAGCAGAGCACTTGCCGTGTGTGTCCAGCCCGGCTCAACCCGACCCGAACCAAACCCGACACGTCATTGGCTCCCATCGGATTCAGGTCAAGTAGCAGGCCTCTACATCATAACCTCCCTAACTCTTATATTATCTGCCTCAGCTAATAAAGGCAAGTATCCCATATGCCTTCCGAACCACCTTATCTACCTGTGCTGCTACCTTCAGAGATTTATAGATAAGTACACCAAGGTCCCTCGGACCCTCTGTACTTCCTGGGTCCTAGCATCCATTGTATATTCCCTTACCTTGTTAGTCCTCCCGAAATGCATCACCTCACACTTCTCAGCATTAAATTCCATTTGCCACTGCTCTACCCATCTTACCAGCCCATCTATATCGTAATCTAAGGCTTTCCTCCTCACTATTTACGACACCACAGATTTTTGTGTCATCTGTGAACTTACTGATCATACCTCCTATGATCTTGTCTAAATCATTTAATATACACTAGAAACAGCAGGAATCCCAGCACCGATCCCTACGGTACACCACTGGTCAAAGGCTTCCATCGGATTCAACAACCCTCGACCATCACCCTCGGCTTCCTTCCATTAAGCCAACTTTGGATCCAATTTGCAAATTTCCCTGGATCCCATGGGCTCTTAGCTTCTTAACCAATCTCCCATGCGGGACCTTATCAAAAGCCTTACTGAAGTCCATGTAGACTACAACAACTGCTTTACCCTCATCTACACACCTCCTCAAAATTCAGTCAAATTTGTTGGACACTATCTCCCCCTGACAAAGCCATGCTGACTATCCTTGATTAATCCCTGCCTTTCCAAATGGAGATTAATCCTGTCCCTCAATTTTTTCCAGTAGTTTCCCTGCCACTGATAGAGTCACTGGCCTGTAATTATCTGGCTTATCCCTACTACCCTTGAATAATGGTACCACATTCGCTGTCCTCCAGTCCTCTGGCACCTCTCCTGTGGTCAGAGAGGATTTGAAAATTGGTGTCCGAGCCCCTGTTATCTCCTCCATTGCTTCACACAGGAGCCTGGGATACATCTCACCTGGGCCTGGGGATTTGCCCACTAAAACCACCTCCTCAATGCTAATTTGTTCGAGTATATCACAATCCCCTTCCCTGATCGCTACACCTACATGGTCCTTCTCCATAGTGAGCACAGATGAAAAGTAATCATTTAAAACCTCACCTATGTCCTCCGGCTCCACACACACATTGCCACTTTTGTCCCTAATGGGCACTACTCTTTTCCTGGTTATCCTCTTGCCCTTAATATACTTGTAAAATGCCTTGGGATTTTCCTTTATCTTGCCCACCAGTGTTTTTTCATGCCCCCTGTTCGCTCTCCTAATTACTTCTTTAAGTACCCCCCCCCCCCCCCCCCTTTACACTTTCTATACTCTTCTCTGGCCTCTGCTGTTTTCAGCCCTCTCAATCTGCCATAAGCCTCCTTTTTATTTCCTTATCTAATTCTCTACATCCCTTGACATCCAGGGTTCCCTGGACTTGTTGGTCCTACCCTTCACCTTTACAGGAACATGTTGGCCCTTAACTTTCACTATTTCCTTTTTGAATGACTCCTGCTGGTCTGATGTAGACTTTCCTACAAGTAGCTGCTCCCAGTCCACTTTGGCCAGATCCTGTTTTATCATATGGAAATCAGCTTTCCCCCAATTCAGTGCATTTATTTCCAGTCCATCTTTGTCCTTTTTTATTGTAGATCTCTGCCTACCAAGAGCTGCATTAAGACTGTCCAAACTTTCCACTTTCATCCCAAAAGTGTCTTGATAGCAACTGGTGTAACCAGTCTGCATCTGATGGGGTTTGTAGCCTTTGTTCATATCTTGACTTGAAGATGGAAATTTTCAGTTCAATTGTAAGAGCTGTCTTATGTGTCCAGGCTGCAGCCTCTCATCACTAAACTATTGATCTGTCTCATTCTGAGCAAACAACTTGAACAATGGAGAACTATTACTACTGAGATCAGTTTAAATTCTTGTTTATGAAAGTTTCTAGTTAAGGTTCTACATCCTGATCTCCTGAACCAAGGTAATCTCCAACTGTTGCACCAATGCCATCCTTGATTACGAGTGCTACCCCTCCACCTTTACCTAGCTTCCTATTCTTCTTGAACATCATATACCCCTCAATATTCAGGACCTAATCCTAGTCATCCTGCAGACATGTCTCCGTAATGGGTATCAGATCATAATTATTTACTTCAATGTGCGCTATCAGTTCATCTACTTTGTTATGAATGCTACATGCATTCAGATACAGAGCCTTCAGTTTTGTCTGTTATTTTTGTAGCATCTAGTTTTGACTGTTGGTGTGTTCTTTGTTTTTTTTCCTCGCTGTCCCTTCCTGCTATTCTCTGGCCTTCATTTTCCATATTACTATTCTGCTCTCCTGCCTTGACTATACCCCTTGGTTTGCTACATCTACGCAGGCTTGATCCCTCCCCCCCCCCCCCCCTTGTTTAATTTAAAGCCCTCTCTACTTCCCTCGTTATACGGTTTGCTGTAACACTGAGACCAGCACGGTTCAGGTGCAGACCGTCCCAATGGTACAGCCCCCACTTTCCCCACTACTCTACGAACCAAAACCCACTTCTCCCACACCAGTCTTTGAGCCATGTATTCATTTCACTAATCTTGTGCACCTTCTGCCAATTTAAAAAAAAAATTGTTTGTGGGATATGGGCATCGCTGGCAAAGCCAGCATTTATTGCCCATCCCTAATTGCCCTCGAGAAGGTGGTGGTGAGCTGCCAATTGGCATGTGGCTCAAGTAATAATCCAGAGATTGCTACTCTTGAGGTTCTGCTCTTCAATTTGATGCCTAGCTCCTCATATTTTCTAAGCAGACCTCTTTCTTAGTACTACCTATGTCGTTGGTACCTACATGGACCACGACAACTGGATACTCCCCCTCACACTCCACGTTCCTGTCCAGCCCTGAGCAGAAGTCCCGAATCCTGGCACTGGGTAGGTAACACAGCCTTCTGGACTCACACTCTTCTCAGATGCGCAGAACAGTGTCAATCCCCCTCACTATACTATCCCCTGCTACCACTATATTTCTTTTTGCTCTCCTCATTTGAATGGCTTCCTGTACCACAGTGCCATGGCCAGTCTGCTTATCCACCCTGCATACCTCGCTTTCGTCCACATATGTTGAGAACACCTCAAACCTGTTTGACAGTTGCAAAGTCTGAGGCTCCTAAACTACTGTCTGCTCAGTTCCTTTACCTACCTCACTCACAGTCACATCCTTCTGTCACTCACTGCTGACCAAAACAGAGGACCCTGTTCCAAGAGGTGTGATAATCTTCTGGAATAAAATGTCCAGGCATGCCTCCCCCTCCCTTATGTGGCACAGATGAATAATCCTGATCCAGAATTCCTCTAACAGCTTACACTTTCTGCAGATGTGTTTGCCCTGGATCACCTCAGCATCCAAAAGCTCCCACATATCACAGCTGCAACCATAACACCTGCCCTGCCATTGTTACTTATGCTATTAATTAATTCACTTTAATTACTTAGTCACTTTCTTAATTAACTCACTTTCCCAATATATTAAGCTTAATTAATAAATTGTAAATTGTTAATTAGTAAACTGGGAAGGACAGCATTACCCCTGAAATAATCAAGAGTGCCAAGCCTGCTATACTCTCAGCACTATGTGAACTGCTATGCCTGTGCTGGGACGAGGGAGCAGTACCCCAGGACATGCGCGATGCCAATATCATCACCCTCTATAAAAACAAAGGTGACCGCGGTGACTGCAACAACTACCGTGGAATCTCCCTGCTCAGCATAGTGGGGAAAGTCTTTGCTCGAGTCGCTCTGAACAGGCTCCAGAAGCTGGCCGAGCGCGTCTACCCTGAGGCACAGTGTGGCTTTCGTGCAGAGATCGACCTTTGACATGCTGTTCTCCCTTCGTCAGATACAGGAGAAATGCCGTGAACAACAGATGCCCCTCTACATTGCTTTCATTGATCTCACCAAAGCCTTTGACCTCGTCAGCAGACGTGGTCTCTTCAGACTACTAGAAAAGATTGGATGCCCACCAAAGCTACTAAGTATCATCACCTCATTCCATGACAATATGAAAGGCACAATTCAACATGGTGCCTCCTCCTCAGAGCCCTTTCCTATCCTGAGTGGCGTGAAACAGGGCTGTGTTCTCGCACCTACACTTTTTGGGATTTTCTTCTCCCTGCTGCTCTCTCATGCGTTCAAGTCTTCAGAAGAAGGAATTTTCCTCCACACAAGATCAGGGGGCAGGTTGTTCAACCTTGCCCGTCTAAGAGCGAAGTCCAAAGTACGGAAAGTCCTCATCAGGGAACTCCTCTTTGCTGACGATGCTGCTTTAACATCTCACACTGAAGAGTGCCTGCAGAGTCTCATCGACAGGTTTGCGGCTGCCTGCAATGAATTTGGCCTAACCATCAGCCTCAATATTGGCGACCACGCTCTGGAAGTGGTTCAAGAGTTCACCTACCTAGGCTCAACTATCACCAGTAACCTGTCTCTAGATGCAGAAATCAACAAGCACATGGGAAAGGCTTCCACTGCTATGTCCAGACTGGCCAAGAGAGTGTGGGAAAATGGCGCACTGACACGGAACACAAAAGTCAGAGTGTATCAGGCCTGTGTCCTCAGTACCTTGCTCTATGGCAGCGAGGCCTGGACAACGTATGTCAGCCAAGAGCGATGTCTCAATTCATTCCATCTTCGCTGCCTCCGGAGAATACTTGGCATCAGGTGGCAGGACAGTATCTCCAACACAGAAGTCCTCGAGGCAGCCAACATCCCCAGCTTGTACACACTATTGAGTCAGCGGCGCTTGAGATGGATTGGCCATGTGAGCCGCATGGAAGATGGCAGGATCCCCAAAGACACATTGTACAGCGAGCTCGCCACTGGTATCAGACCTACCGGCCGTCCATGTCTCCGCTATAAAGACGTCTGCAAACGCGACATGAAATCCTGTGACATTGATCACAAGTCGTGGGAGTCAGTTGCCAGCATTCGCCAGAGCTGGCGGGCAGCCATAAAGACGGGGCTAAAATGTGGCGAGTCGAAGAGACTTAGTAGTTGGCAGGAAAAAAGACAGAGGCGCAAGGGGAGAGCCAACTGTGCAACAGCCCCGACAAACAAATTTCTCTGCAGCACCTGTGGAAAAGCCTGTCACTGTAGAATTGGCCTTTATAGCCACTCCCGGCGCTGCTTCACAAACCACTGACCACCTCCAGGCGCGTATCCGTTGTCTCTCGAGATAAGGAGGCCCAAAAGAAGAAAGTATTACCAAATAAAAATCTTACAATTTCTAAAATTACCTGAGTTTTGAAAGGTAAATGATAAAACACTCACCAACCATTGACCTTGGAGTCAAAAGAAGACAACTCACCAGCTGCTGGAGGCTAAAAAAAGATAGAAAAGGAGCCCCTCTTTTCCCCTCAGCACTGAATTCCCACAGGCACCAAATTCCAGCTTCACTGTGGCAATGTGTCTCACTCAGGCAAATGTCTCTTCTCACTATGTTCAGCTAGGAACTGGTCTGCTTTTATATAGAGATTCTGATGACTCACTAGCTCAGCTTCTGCTACAATAATTAGCACCTATTGAACCTGGCTACTTTCAACTGATTGACAGATAACTGTCACGGCTGGTGACAAAGTACTCCTGGCATAATAGTAGGATCTGTTGTTCAACAACAGAATAGTGTCATCTCCCTTAAAGCCATAGTGTCTACCATCCATGGACCATTTCCTTGTGAAGCTGCACTTTATGAAATTAGACTGCGCTTTTGAGCAGGCAATTGGCCCATAGCTCTTCATACTTATTGCGTCAATGCACTCATACTTTCAGACATGTTCCCCATCTTGAGATCTCTTCCAATTGGCACTGAAGATGGGAAATATTGTTTTCAGTGGAATATTGGTGGACTCTTGAAACCCTTCACAGCCTGGAGGGAAATAATTTAAATTTATAAGGCTTGAACTGCAAAATGCCAGAGTGTGGCACCATCCGTTAATGAAAAGTTAAAGAAAGCATCAGACTTAAGGAAAAGGCATATAATTGTGTAAAGATGAGTGGCAGGTCAGATGTTTGGCCAGCATATAAAGAATGGCAGAAAATGATAAAAGGTTAATCAGGAGAACATAAGAAATAGGAGCAGGGGTAGGCCATTTGGCCCCTCAAGCCTGCCTTACCATTCAGTAAGATCATGGCTGATCTGCCCCAGACCTCAATTCCTCTTTTGCGCCAGCTCCTCATAGCCCTCAACTCCCCGATATTTCAAAAATCTATCTACCTCGTCTTTAAATACATTTAGTGATCTAGCCTCCACAACTCTCTGGGGTAGAGAGTTCCAGACATTCATGACGCTCTGAGATGAAATCTCTTCGCATCTCAGTTTTAAATGAGTGTTCCCTTATTCTGTAACTATGCCTCCTAGTTTGAGATTCCCCCTCTAGTAGGAACATCTCAACATCTACCCTGTCAAGCCTCCTCAGAATCCTGTACGTTTCAATAAGATCACCCCTCATTCTTCTTAACTCGAATGAATAAAGGCCGTTCTTGATAAGTCAATCCCTTCATCCCAGGAATCAGCCCAGTGTATCTCTTTTGAACTGCCTCCAATGCCAGCATATCTTTTCTTAAAAACGGGGACCAAAACTGTACACAGTACTCCAGGTGGGGCCTCACCAGCACCCTATACAGTTGTAACAAGATATCCCTATTTTTAAACTCCAACCCCCTAGCAATAAAGGCCAAAATTCCATTTGCCGCCTTAATTAGTTGCTGCACCTGCATGTTAACTCTGTTTCATGCACAAGAACACCCAGATCCCTCTGTCCTGCAGAATATCTCTCCATTTAAATAATAGTCTGCCTTTTGATTCTTCCTACCAAAGTGCATGACCTCCCTTTCCTACATTAAACTCCATCTGCCAAGTTTTTGCCCACTGACTCAACCTATCTATATCCCCTTGCAGATTCCTTATGTCATCACAACATGCCCTTCCACCTATTTTTGTATTGTCAGCAAATTTGGATATGTTACACTCTGCCCCCTCCTCCAAGTCATTAATATAGATAGTAAATAATTGAGGCTCTTGGACTGATCCTTGTGACACTCCACTAGTTACATCTTTCCAACCTGAAAAAGACCCATTAATCCCAACTCCCTGTCTTCGAGTTAACCAATCCGCAGTCCATGCTAATACATTACCCCCAATATCGTGAGCACCTATCTTGTGCAATAATCTTTTATGTGGCATCTTAACGAATGCCTTCTAGAAATCTAAATAAACTACATCTACCAGTTCCCCTTTATCACCTCTGCTTGTTATATCCTCAAAGAACTCTAGCAAATCTGTCAAACGTAATTTCCCTTTCACAAAACCATGTTGATTCTGTTTGATTGCATTAAGCTTTTCTAAATGTCCTGCTATTTCTTCCTTGATAATGGACTCTCATTTTCCCAACGACCGATGTTAGGCTGACTGGCCTATAGTTGCCTGCTTTTTGTCTCCCTCCTTTCTTGGACAGGGGCGTCACCAATCTGCTGGAACCCTCCCGTAATGCAGTGATTTCTGGAATATTTCGACCAATGCCTGCACTATCTCTGCAGCCACTTCCTTTAAAACCCTTGGATGTAGGCCATCAGGTCCTGGCAACTTGTCTGCCTTTAGTCCCATTAATTTGTCAAATACTTTGTACCTCGTGATAGAGTCTGTTACGTGATCTTTCCTGTCATTAGCTCCTTGTTTATCTGATATCTGTAGGATGTTTATAGTGTCCTCCACCGTGAAGACCAATGTAAAATATTAGTTTAAATTATCTGCCATTTCCCTGTTCCCTGTTATCAGTTCTCCAGTCGCATCCTCCAAGGTCCCACGCTCACTTTAGCTACTCTCTTTTTATATATCCGTAAAAGCTCTTGCCATTTGTTTTTATATTTCTTGCCAGGTTACTTTCTTCATCAATTTTCTCCCTCTTTAATAACTTTTTAGTTATCTGCTACTGGTTCCTAAAAAAAAAAAAAAAAAAATTAATTCCCAATCCTCTGGCCTACCACCAGTTTTGGCCGTTTTGTATGCCTTAATTTTTGATTGGATACTCTGTTAACCACGAGTGGTTCATCCTTCTCATCGAGTCCTTTTTGACCGGGATAAATTTTTGCTGAGCGTTATGAAATATCTGCTTAAATGTCTGCTACTGCTCATCCACTGACCTTCCCCTTAGTCTATTTTTCCAGCCCGCTTTAGACAACTTTCTTCATACCTCTGTAATTGCCCTTGTTTAAGTTGAGGACACTGGTTTGAGACCCGAGTTGCTCGTCCTCAAGCTGAATGTGAAATTCTACCATGTTGTGATCTCTACCCTCTAGAGGGTTCTTAACTACAATATCTATTAACCCTATCTCATTGCACATTACTAGATCTAAAATAGCCCGTTCCCTGGTAGATTCTGCAAAGAATTGCTCTAAGTAACAATCCCTGATGCACTCTACAAACTCATCTTCCATGTTGCCTCTGCCAATCTGATTTGTCCAGTCAATGTGCAGATTAAAATCACCCATGATAATTGTAGCGCCCTTCTTACATGGCTCCGTTATGTCCCGATTTATAATTTGTCCTACAGTGAGGCAACTCTTCGGGGGCCTATAGATGACTCCCACCTGTGACTTCTTCCCCTTGTTATTCCTTATTTCCACCCAAACTGATTCCACATCATGATCTATTGCACCTATATCACTATGCACCACTGCACTGATTCCTTCCTTTATTAACAAAGCTACCCCACCTCCTTTTTCCATTTGCCTATTTTTCCAGAACGTCGAATACCCTTGAATATTGAGTTCCCAGTCTTGGTCACCCTGCAACCACATCTCTAATAGCTTTCAAGTCATACGCATTAATTTCTGTTTGTGCTGTCAACTCGTCTATCTTGTTACAAATGTTGCGTGCATTCAGATAAAGAGCCGTTGGCTTTGACTTTTTGCCGTTATTACTCATTCTGGTTCTAATTTCTGTTGCACTCTTCTGCTTATATTTTCTGCCCCTTCCTGTCTCACTTTGATTACCGTTTGCCTCTTCACTACCCTGCACCTCTAATCTCTAGTTTCTTTGGGAGTAAGATCCTCATACCTATTGGCTAAGAGCAGTAGCTGAGGCTCCTCCAAAGCTAAATTCTGGATCCCCATACCTGCCTCACTCGCTGCGTTCCTGACCACGGTCCAAATGTGATGTAATTAATGTAAGGGGTGTGTCTGTCTCCTGAAATAGTGCGGGCTGACAAGTCTCCAGGTCCTGATGGGCTTCATCCTAGGATCTTAGAGGTGGCTAATGAGGTAGTAGGTGTTAACTTTTCAAAAATCGCTAGATTCTGGAAAGCTTCCATCAGACTGGAAAATAGCAAATAGAAACCCTCTATTCAAGAATGGGGGGGTTGGTGGTGAGGCAGAAAACCAGTAACTGTAGGCCAGTTAGCTTGACGTCTGTCGTGGGGAAGGTGTTAGAATTGATCAGTAAGGAGGCTATAGCTGGACACTTAAAAAAAAAACTCAAGGTAATCGGGAATAGTCAGCATGGCTTTGTGAAAGGGAGATCATTTTTAACCAATTTATTGTAGTTCTTTGAAGGAGTACATGTGCCGTGCATAAAGGGGAACCCGTTGACGTACTGTATTTGGATTTCCAGAAGGCATTAGACAAGGTGCCATATAAAAGGTTATTGCGCAAAGTAGGAGCTCCTGGTGTAGTGAGTAACATATTAGCATGGATAGAAGATTGACTGGCAGAAAACAGATTATGCATAAACAGGTCCTTTTCTGATTGGCAGGATTGTGACAAGTGGAGTCCCGCAAGGGTCTGTGCTGGGGCCTCAACTTTTTACAATTTATATCAACAAAGTGATTCCTGATGACGCAGCCGACTACTGACATCAGTCTGCGCCAAGGTGCGCACATGCGCAGACGGGTCCTACTCTGTGCGTGCGCTGCGTTAGGACTTGCCAGGACTGGTTAGCGCATGCGCGGATGATATTGCTTGACGTGTGCATCTTCGGGCAACGCGCCTGTTCAGCCTCTGCGGATGCGCTTTCCGGCCGCTCCACTCTCCCTCCGGCCATTGTGTGCTGCCATGTGTTTAGGTTAGGTTGCCTTCGTGTGATTTTTTTGAGCAGCGCCATCTTTAGTCCTGGCAGCTGCCTGAAGTCGCAGACTGAGGTTTGAGTGGCACATGCTGCATTTTGTGCATGTGCCATTGCAGCGCCACCTAGTGGTAGTGTTGTCAGCAAACGCAGCCTTATATCAATGACTTAGATGAGGAGAGCGATGGCAGCTAAATTTGCAGATGACCCAAAGATAGGTAGGAAAGTACGTTGTGAAGAGGACATAAGGAGTTTGTGGACTGAGATAGATAGGTTGAGTGAGTGGGCAAAAATCTGGCAGATGGAGTACAATGTGGGAAAATGTGAAGTTGTTCACTTTGGCAGGTAGAATAAAAAAGCAGAGTATTACTTAAAAAGAGAACGACTACAGAACTCTGAGGTGCAGAGGGATCTAGGTGTTCTAGTGCATGAGTCACAAAGTTAGTATACAGGTACAGCAAGTAATAAAGAAGGCTAATGGGTGCTATCCTTTATTATGAGAGGAATTGAAAATAAAAGTAAGGATGTTATGCTTCAGTTATACAGGACATTGGTGAGACCACATCTCGAATACTGTGTGCAATTTTGGTCTCCTTATTTAAGGAAGGATGTGAATGTGTTGGAGGTGGTTCAGAGGAGGTTTACTAGATTGATACCTGGAATGAGTGGGTTGTCTTATGAGGAAAGGTTGGACAGACTGGGCTTGTTTTCACTGGAGTTTAGAAGAGTGAGGGGAGATTTGATTGAAGTAAGTCAGATCCTGAACGGTCTTAACGTGGATATGGAAAGGATGTTTCCTCGTGGGTGATTCCAGAACTAGGGGGCACTGTTTTAAAATTAGGGGTTGCCCTTTTAGGACAGAGATGAGAAATTTTTTCTCTTGGTTGTGTGAGTTCGAAACACTGTGCCTCAGAAGGTGGTGGCGACAGGGTCACTGAATAATTTTAAGGCGGGAGTAAATAGATTTTTGTTAGGCAAGGGAATCCGAGGTTATCGGGTAGATGGGAGTATGGAATTCGGGACACATCAGCCATGATCTTATTGAATGGCGGAGCAGGCTAGAGGGGCCAAATAGCCTACTTCTCCTAATTCATATGTCCGTATATGTTCACCCAAGTTTCCATCGTGATATTCCAAGAAAGGGGAGGGTTAACGAATGCTTGCAGCATAAAATATGGCTTATGGACCATTAATGTTAACCACTTGCCTCTGGGTATTGCTTTCTTCTAAATGTAGGAGTGTTTAAAATTACAGCTGTTGCATCAACAAGTGTTTGCCAGTGGCTTGATCTCAAGTTAGAAAGATGAAGTGATGTATGTTGGTGGCCCAGCTTAATATTCTTTCCTCCTGACCATGATCTGGTTAGAAGCACTCACCCATTTTAAGGCTTGCTTTGTAGCCAGCAGCTTTCCTCTGGTTTCTGTGATGCCTCACGTTTGCCAAGTGTTGAGCATACAGTGGATATAATATTTTGAAAGAACAGATTAACCTTTGCACTTCTGGTTTTTAGACTGAAGTTACGGAGACTGATGGTTTTCAGGCAGATACAGAAGATGATGATGATGCAGATTGTGTAATCGTTGAAGTGCACATGAATAATGCTGTTCTAAACAATAAAGGTATGCATTCTACTTTTATATAAAAGCGCCCTCAAAGTGCAAATAAATTTCTACACTAACCATATGGGGAAAAATTGAGAGACCTGAGCCTTTGAGTTTTGGACAGTCTCTTATGCATTGTGTGATCTTCATTCTTGTGTCCCCTGGCCATGTGCCCATTTCTTTACTGTTATTTGTAGCAGTGTCTCCCACATTTACTCCCACTGGGAATGATTCTTTAAAGTATTTCATTTCTTGCAATTGGTTTATCTGATTTTTCTATTTGTAGCTTATCTCATACCTTTTTGTGATTTTTCATTCTTACTTGCTGTCAAGTTGCAATCTTGACTATTGTGTTTTTCTAATTAGGACAAAGCTGGTCTTTGATTTTTATTCAGTCATGTAACATGGGCATTTCTGGCAAGGCCAGCATTTATTGTCTTTTCCTAATTGCCTCAATGTGGTTGTGAGCAACACCCTTGAGTACAATTGAGTGACTGGCTGGGCTATTTCAGGGGCTGTTGAGAGTCAACCACTGCTGTGGGTCTGGAGTCGCATGTAGACCAGACAGGGTAAGGATGGCAGATTTTCTTTCCGAAAGGACATTAGTGAATCAGATGAGTTTTTATGACAGTTCAGTAGTTTTCATGGCCGCCATTACTGATAGCTTTTTATTCGATTTATTTAATGAACTGAATTTAAATTTCCCAGCTGCCTTTTGGGATTTTAGGCCATTGTCTGCAGGCTTAATACTCCAATAACATAACTACAATGCTACTGTACCCTTGACTGTCTTATTGACCATCCCAGTTACAGGTGGTTATTGCCTTGGCAGTTTTCTATTTGGTAGTTTGTGTGACTACTTTATAAAGTTGATCATTGTAATGATTTAAATGCGAATGATGATCAGAGGACATGATTTTTTTTTCCTCCACCAGGACAAAGCCTGGGGTTTGTTTGTGATTTTATAGATATTTTTGGGATATATCTGTAACCTTTATTGATATTCACATATCACCATAAGAGAATATCTGTTAAACTGTGGGAATTTATGTGGCTTCTCCCTACTAATGAGATGTTTCTTTTTTCCCCCACCTACCTCCAAACTTCAGAGAGTAAGGGGCAGTCTGCAGATTTATACTCTGGATTGGTAAAGAGTGAGGAACCACCCGCCAAGCCTAGCCCTGGACTGGTCAGGAGTGAGGTGCAGTCTGCAGAGTTATGTTGTGAATTAGCTGATAATGTGCAGTCTACAGAGCTGAGCTCAGAACTGACCGCTGATGAGGTGATGGACATTGAACCCTGTGCAAATGCTGCTCTCAACCCACCCAACAGTACCTGAATTGATTTAAGATATATATGCTAATAGCTGTATGTATGTAGGCTACTTTTTTTAGAAACTTAAAACCTTTTCTGTATCATTTCTTAAACTTTGACTTAAGATACTTGAAGTTCTGAAAAAAATAAAATGGCACTTTTGCAACAAAAAATTGTAATTTGATAAATTAATTTAAGTAAAATCAATGGCATTCATAAACACACCTGTTATTATGTACCATACGAAAGCTGTTTGTATAATGATCTTTCACAGACACTTATCCTTGCTTCACGCTGTTTTGAACATCTCCGAAGCACGAGCAGTTTGTTGAATGTGGATTTATTTTTAAATTTGGCTGATTGATTGCAATCCAGCCCCCTCTTTTCACAGGGCTCATCAACACTCTGCCTTCAGCAATGAGAAACTTTGTTTGTAATGCTATTTGTAGATAATAGCCTGTTTTTGGGAACACCTTTGTATTTAACTTCTTAAACTCTTATTAATTGGTGTTGATTTTCATTTTTTTTAATCTTTCCCCATACCTTATTCCAGCACCCACAACCATCTGACCTATTAAATTACTTAACCCATGTGCACCTGTTGTATTTTGAAGTTAGTTACAGTTCAGTGTTCTTTCAGATTAACTGAGTATAACAGACTTCCTGAACACAAACCTGTATTTTTACAAATTTGTCATACTCTTAGGAAGTGCAGCAATGGAAATACAAAAATAAAGTGGAGTTAAATTTTTAAAAAATCTAAGACTGATACACTCGCGTTCAAGTTGGAGAGCAGTCACATAACATATACCTTCGTCTGCTAGAACTAAAACTCATTCATCCTTTCTGCATTGAAATTATAGACAGCTTATCACACGTGGATGTGTGCTATCCACAAACAAGCTAAAACAAAGGCATTCACAGCTACCCTGCCTTCAACTACAATCACAACATTATACCTCATCTTATTAAAATGGGCTACTGTATAGCCTCTCAGGAACTGAAGCCTAAACTCTCATGGCTGAAACTAACACTTTGAGCTTTCCTTTTAAGGTAACTTTTTTTGGGAGAACATCAGGACATCAGCCAGAGAACTACCGACACAGCGAACATTGAAGGCTATCTTCAATTTCAGCACCAGGTTGAGAGAGAGATATCAACTCCAGCTAAGACAGTTGAACTGTGCTGATGCAAGTTTGCAACCAACTGCAGCAGAGAAATGAGAGTGACTATAAATCACTCCTGTGAACATTGTGCTCAATACCAGTACCATCTTTAACCTAAAGGGTTGACTGCCAGAAGACTTCAAAATCCCAGCAAACAGGCCTGCAACTCTAAAACTTACCCTACAAGAGGATTCCACCGGTTTTCCCCAAAAACAGCACAGTGAACGCTTAACATCTCTTGCCCTTTTCTTGAGTGTGCAAGTGAGTGTGAATATGTATGTGGGTGGTGGTGTGAACAGTTTGGGTGGTTGTTATTCAATAAATATTCAACCTGTTTCAAACCTATGAGAAAGCCTGTCACTGTTTGTTTATTTGGCAAACAAAAACATGGGCTGAAACACTAGCTTAACAAAATTTAGCTGTGGTAAAAGGTGGAACTGGAAGCTAGCCACCCTATTTCCCACCTGCCTGTAATACTTGTTTTAAGGTTACTGCAGTACAACTATCCAAAGCTGAACGGTGGACATCAATTGCTACTGCTTTTGAAGCTTAGAGCCTGGCCTTGCAGATTTTTTTGAGATTTAATTTTCTAACGAGCATATGCTTCCAACTTGTGTTTGATGATGGTGTGTGTTTTAGTATCCAGTTTGTATTAAAATCAACACCTATTCACAAGTGCGATGATAGTCTTGTTGAATCAGTTTTATTTTAGCAGTAAAAAACTAGAGGGCTGAGAGTGAAAAGTATCATTGACAGAATTTGTGTCCTTTTATTCTATTTGGCATTTGCCTTTTAATATATCCATGTTTACAAACTGAGTTTTCTGCTGCTCCCTGATTGTGTATGAAGATAATCAGATTTGGTTATCATCACCCCAAAGTCTGAATGAAATATTAAGGACTATATTAGTCTATCATGTCACTGGTTAATTTGTAGAACTATATTGTGCATAGTTAAAAAGCCACTTCCAGCGTAAACAATGAAATGTGCAGGTGTTTTCAGGGGAGGTAGGGAAGTGCAATGATGAAGTGTACACTGATTTTCAGGAAGCCATTTGATAAGGGCTACTACATAGAGAAAGATTGAATGATGTGGAATTAGGGGAAGGGTAGCAAATTAGATTTTAAAATTAGTTAAAAGGGAGTAAACAGGAGCAATTTATTTCAAACGGTAATGGCATCCCACATGGTTCCATTTTGAGACCCCTTCTGTTTGTTATTACAAGAGTTTCCATATAATTATTTTGAAACTTGGAACCTATATTTTTAAACTGAAGAGGCTGACCTTCAGGTGTTTTTTGTTTTAAAAGGCTGGAAAGCAGGTGGTTTCAAGTAAACACCACAGGGGGTTTGACTTGAGAGCTATTTTGTGTTGTGACGAGAGAATTTATAATTAGCATAGGATTTGCCTGGGGAAGGATTTTGGTTTCACTTTGAACTGTTAAAAGATACTGGTTTTTGGACTAAAAGAGGCAGTTTGAATCTATATGGACCTGCCAGGAGTTCAGAAGAAAACTTATCTTTGTGAAGAATCCTTGCTCTTGAAAAGGAAAAGCTTGTATGAAGTTGTACTGTTGCTTCCTGTATTTTTGAAGATATGAATGCTTGCAGAAACCTTGCATCTTTAAAAAAGGACTTTGCAGCAAATGTGTGAGAACTGACACATTGTTGCTGTGCACCTGCTGTGAGACCGATGTGAAGCCTTTCTGCAGTTGAATTTATTTAATGCCTACCCAAACGTACTGTTCATTAACCTAGCCTGGAAAGATTCCTAGTAGTAGCCACCTATTTGACTTTGGGGCACCTTCTATATTTTTTTTGTTATTTCTTTGTAACAGCTGTAAACCAAAATCCCTTTTTCTAGTTAACCAGTGTTTGGATGTATGGGTGTATGCGTGAGGGCTAGGATAATACAGGGCTATAATATTTGTTTGATTATATTTACTTTATTATAAACTAAGTCTTTAACAACAAAATTATCTATTATTGGTTAAGAAACCTGGTTGTTCTTTATTCTGGGGACAAAGAGTATCTAATTGGCTGTTTTGGTGAGTGGGAAAATATATTGATCTGTTGTGACCTGTGGTGAAGTGGGATTGAATTAACACTACACATTAATCATTTGGATATAGGTAATGAATACTGGATTTCTGGCGAGATGAATGCAATAATGAATCACGCAGCACTCCCTTCTCAACCTGTCTGCAGCCTTTGACAAGGTTGATAAAACCATCCTCCTCCAACACCCTGCTACAATCATTGAGCTGGGTGGGACTGCAGTCATTTGTTCTATTCTGATCTAACTGAAGCCACAGAATCACCTACAATAGCTTCTTTGCCTGCTCCCATACTTACCTCTCGTCACCCTAGGATCTATCCTTGGCCTCCTCCTTATTTCTCAACTATATACTGCCATCAGCAATATCATCCAAAAACAGTTTTCAAATGTACACTGAGGACACGCAGCTCTATCTCACCATTACATTGCTTGACCCCTCCACTATCTAAATTCTCAGACTACTGACAACCAGTACTGGATAAGCAGAAATATCCTCCGATTAAATATTGGGAAAAGCAAACCATTGTCTTTGGTATCTGCTGTTCCCTAGCCACACCAGACTGTTCGTAACCTTAGTGTCACATTTGACCCCCGAGAAGCTTCTGACCATCCATCACTGAAACCGCCTATTTCAATCTTCACAACATTGCCCGACTCCATCTCTGCCTCAGCTCAACCACTGCTAAAACACTGATCTTTGCCTTTGTTACCTCTAGACTTAACTATTCTGGCGCACTCCTAGCTGACCTCCCATGTTCTACCCTCTAAACTTATCTAAACCTCTGCCCCCATGGTCTTAACATGCACCAAGTCCCCTTCACCCATCATCTCTGCTCACTGACCTACATTGGCTTCCAGTTAAGCAACACCTAAATGTTAATATTTTCCTATTTCAAATCTCTCCATGGCCTTGCTCATATCCCCAGCCCCACCAACCTCCATCAGCTGCCCTGGCATTCCCTCCCTTAATCTCTACTTCACTTTCCTCCTTATAACCTACCTCTTTGACCAAGCCTTTGGTCATTTGTCCTAAAATCTCTATGTAGCTCACTGTCAAATTTTGTTTTATCATGCTCCAGTGAAGAGCCTTGGGGTGCTTTATTACATTTTAAAGGTGCTATATAAATAGATGAAGTTGAAAAACCTAAAACCATAGTTGTAAGAGCTGACCATCAAGAGCTGGATGTTGAGGTGCAGGATCAACTCAGATGGCTGGTATTAAGCAATACAAAAAAGATTTGACAAATTGGGACTATAATTAGAACAGATTATAGTTTTAAACACCCATCAAATTAACCCATAAAGGGATGGGACTAAGGGATATATGTTGAGATTTGGGATAGAAAGCTGGAAAAACTTATTACATAGGGTTATAGACTACACTGATTCAAGCACAGGGAAATAGGAACCAGGCAGGCAAATGGATTTAGGCCACGGCTCAGTTAGAGGATAAATACCAAAAGCCTATTTCTAGGTTTTAATTTATGTAATAGATTTATGGTTGGGATAGCAACTATAAATAGCTGGATCTAAATTCAGATTTTTCACTGTATAACTGCACAGTATTGGTCAAGTGGCCATTCTCCTCCCAAACTTGATAATTGATGGCAGTAGACATCTTGGCCACAGAGGGCAATACCGTTTGTCTTGTTTCTGGCAGAAGTCAAAACTTTCTCATGTTCCTCAACCAACGCTGGCCTGTTTACTTTAAAGTGAAATAACACAGAACAATAATGTGTGAAGTTTTCATCCATTACTCAATAGCACCAGCCTTCAATCAATGAATAAAATCAACTAGCAGATTCATTCTTGTACCCATAAGTTTCAACTTGAGACTCCACATTCTGACTATTTCCCCATTACCACTGCCCACTAAGGGATGAGGAGCACTTGGGATAAATTTCCAATAATAAAGATTGTGCATCAAACTTTCTGTTTGGAGTACAAAAGGAGGGAAGATATGGATCTGTAGGATACAGTTAACGCACTTATATGAAAGTATATTAAAAAGGACAAGTCAAACTTGAGTAATTAGTTTATCTAATATGTGAAGTAGTGTATTAAAACTGAAGCAATAATGGCAAAAGTTTTCATAAATAATTTAATAGCAGCAGCTGCTTTGTTCTCCACTGTACAATAATTTATCTTTGAATCAAAAAGTTACAATATATCAAGCAAGTGACTAGTTTGAGGGGGGGTTGGTGTAGGCTACAAAAATGATTAGCTCCTGCAAAGTAAGATTTTTCTACTGCACAATTTCACTCAAGTACACGTGCCACAATCATTCAATCGCAGAGTTACTCTTAAAAGGTAGGCAGTGATTTTTGTTTCTGCATCATAATCTGGAAAATAATTCTCTTCCTGGGAGTAAAGAGGACCCAATTTTAAACTTATTTTAATAACTTGTATTTACAGCACATCAAAAGTCCCATTTTTGCTGTGGAGCAAACTGTTAATATACTTTAACAGTGTTCAGAAGCAGTTTGGTAATACAATTTTCAACTTTATAAATAGTTACTGTTGGGTCAGTAGTTGTCATTAATAAAAAGTATACACACATGCCTTGGCTGCAAGGGTTACAATAATTAGCCAGGTTAAGAAAGAAAAGAAAATCAGTCCCAAGACAAAACACCGAAATAAACAGTGGCTAAGAAAAAACAATGGACTCAGCTGTGTTACTCCGCAGCTGGTAAAACCCTGCCAACACACAAACACCCTGCAGTGCCAGAGAACTGCCAGCATCCGCTGAACCGTCTTCCTAGAAGAATCAGCACTGAGGAGTGAAGAGAAGAAACTAAATACTGCATTAAATGAATGGTGCTGCATTTGGGCCTAAACTTGAAACAAGGTCTTTGCCAGTACAAATCCATTTCAATAGGAAGTGACGGTAGTGCTTTGCAAGTTTGAAAAGTGAGGAAACTTCTTGACTGGAACGAAAACTTTTTTTTGTTATCTTAGTGATTGACAAACAGATTTAGGGTGGTTCTGTAATCAAAGTTCAGAATCAAATCTTAGTTTGGTTTAGTTTTGAACACAAGATTACTTAAATAGATCACAGCACTAATGGGAGATGTAGCTCAGTAAGATACAGTTACTGGGTAAGCTCTTCTGTTTATATAATGTAATTATCAGCCTGCATTGAACTCCATCAAATGAAGAACTCTAAAGGTTCAATCGGTCAGTACTTGCTTCCTATCTTCAGTAACAAAAGTATAACAGCTCAGCCAGCTTTCAATGCATAGGAGGAGGCTGGTCCCTGACCCAATTCCACTTTGGCCTCCTTGTCTCGAATAGTATGGTTATGTAGTCAAAACACTCAAAGCATAGCCAGATGACCAAAGAAAGTCAAAGCTACTCAAGATAGGTTTGGCAGTGTGGGCAGGCAAATTGACATACAAATAGTCAGTATTTGAACACAAATGGCAAATTACAAAAGCCACTGTTGGAATCACTCAGAATTTTATTCTCCAACTGGCTATGGTAGGGTGAAAATCCAGAAGTGTAGTTTATAATTTATATTTTAAACTATTCAGATCTAGCATTTTTATAAAGCAGAACACATTTACAAATGTTTTGTTTCTATAAAAAATGTGAACATCAGTTTTCAAATGTAATGCTTCATTTTCTAGTGCAACACCAATTGTGAAAAAGAATCTGCATTTATATTTCACCTTTCACATCCTTAGGCATTTTACAGACACTGGATTTCTTTTGCAGTGTTTTTACTATTTTATAGGTAAATTCAGGAGCCAATTTATACACAGCAAGTCCCAAAAACAGTAACAGTCAATTGATCTGCTTTAGATGAAGGATAAATATTGACTAGGACACAGAGAATTCTCCCTGCTCCTCTATGAATAGTGCCACAGAAGCTTTTACATACACTTGAGCAGGTAAACGAGGTTTTGGTTTAATACCTGAAAAATAGCATCTCCAATAATGCAGTAGCTCTCATTTGACTGCATTGATGGGGCAACCTAGACTATGTTCTGGGAGGGTGGTGCTTGAACCTACTACCATTTGACACACAGGCAGCAGTGTTGCCATTCCCCAGTATTTGCCGGGTACTAACCTATGAGCACTGACTACTGACATGTCATTTTACACATGACCCATGACTGAGTTTTGTCAAACAATTCAATGGTGAGGCTAAGAGCAAATCTAATCCTGACCCCACTTGACACTCGCATTATATAATCAAGAGCAGGAACACAGGCCTACATTTCTCCCTCCCTACCCCCACCCTGAGTCCAAAGATGCAAAGGCCATCGGCAGCATCTGTACTACTTTTGCACCCCCCCCCCCACCCCCACCCCCACAAAAATCAGTAAACTCAGCAGAAAGATGTGATGGTACCTCTGCCATTCCTGGTTTGTATGGCTTAGTTCCACAGTGGTTTGCCTATATAATAGGTACCATACTTTACAAAGCAATTCAACTACCAAGTACTTTGAAATGTCTCCAGATGATTAGGTGCCATATAAATGCAAATATTTTAGGATCATTTACCAACTAAGCTAGGAGTACGCCCTGCATTCAATCACACCTAGAGGACACCTATAACTTTTGTGTTAAAGCACTTTATCCTTTCCCTTGACTGTTCAAATCCACACTAGTATCACTTATTAAAATTACAGTTTGAAATCCAATTTACATAATAAATAACAAATGTTAAGTGTTACACATACTGTATTGCCAGCCAAACAATAATATTAAATTTGTTGCTAATTGAGAAATATTGTAGAGGAAGGTGTGCTACTGGGTACAAATTAATACTGTATCATGGCAGGTTTATTTCAAACAGTGCAAAAGAAACAGGAGGGTGGAATGATTTACAGGGAAAACCTAGACATTAAATATGTTGTTAAATTACAGCATCGCATTTCACTCTCAGAATAACAGCCAAAGATGGTTTGAATTCTACAACCCAGATTAGAACAGGAGGTGCTAGAAATATGTAGCAGGCCAGCCAGCAGGTGAACAAGCAGCGTCAAACCAGTTTCCAAAGGGAAACACTTTGCATCAATGCTAAGAGACTGGTGTGTAAACATAGCTTTCCTCTGACTCCATTCAATGGCTCTAGTATGCTTTCGCTTGAACTGGCATACAATATGCTATTGTTAAACTGCTCCAATTTTTACTGCTGGCTCACAGATCTGCACACAGATAGGGAAAACCCATGGGGCTACTGCCAACCCACTTTTTCCTACAACAGTCCCACTTTAGTCACATCACCACTACCAATGCTAAATTAATTTGATGTGGTCATGGTAACTGAATCGCAGGTTTTCTTCTTGCAAGATCTGGTTCTTTTCTGAAACTATACAACATACATTCATAGCAGAATTATTTATCACGCTACAAACCCCACAGAATATAGAACACCTTATAATGGGGTATGGACAGTATCACAAATAATCATCTGAAGCCAGAGATGGAGGTCAGTAAGTAAAGAGACAATGAATAACATTCAACATACTCAACAGCAGTACTTGGTGGTACAATATTAAACTCAGCATTACTGGTGAATAACATATGGTTAAGTTGACACAAAATCCTGCTGAAAACCAAGTTCGGTACTAGTGGTTTAATTAATGGTCTCAAATCTTTTCATTCTGTCTTCTCTGCAACCGGGTCCTTGTATTTTTGTAAAGTAAGTTCTTTCAATTATTAGTCCAAACTCTTGACATGCAGAACTTCTCAAATAAGAATTGACCCATTTCAACATCACTCTCACTACTAATTGGATTTACACCCATATAGCCTGGGTTCAGACCCATTCAGGTTTTTCTGCCATCCTTAAAGGGCCAAGAATCTGGTATCTAGGAAACTGCATCTAACTACTGCATAGTATGGCGTATTAATACAGCATTGTAGTGTCACACACCTGCCTAGAATCATATTACTTCAAATGGCTCCAGAAAAATTCTTGATTCCTCCCCCTTCTATTTGATACAGTATTAACATGACTCCATTTATATTATATAAAATAAATTTACATACAATATTCAACTGAGCAGTCGAAGTCCGTTTTTACTTAAACAAGCGTTTGGACGTTAGATAGCAGTTCTTGTTTTAGCATGCTGGTATGACTTTGCCCTGCAGCCGCTAGATCAGACAGGACCTCTGCATCCCATGTCAAGGTCAGCAAAGCAGCAGGAACCTGAAAACAAAAAGGGCAAAAGGTTAATGCTGCAAGTTTAAAACGGGACGTTGGTCTTGAAGACAAAGTACTCCTTCTGATTACCGACATTGACTAGATAATACTCACCTCCCTCCTTCTTACATATAACTTTCATCTTGTACACACATCAGATAATCATGAATTAAAACAGAGATACTGGAAATTCACATCTGCATCCATACAGAGAAAATATAGGGTCAGGAATGGAAACTGCAAAGTGGCTCTGATAAAAGGTCATTACTTGAAATGTTAACTAGTGTTTGCAGTTTTGAGCACTTCACCAGTCAATCCTTTTCCATGCTCACCATCAGCCTTGTGCCCTAGGAACTTGAGCATGTGCACCAACCTTGTAGATATTGGAACTTAGGCCATTTCCTATTCTCTATATAGGAAAATGCCACAAATAGGAAACAAAATGAGAACAAATAAGAAACACCAATCTCCTCCCTTCTGCAGAAGGCAGGAAATTTGAACATCTTGCTATATCTAAAAGAACAGATGGTTCTTCAGTGCAAGAGATAAGGGAGGAACAGATCGTCTAGAGCACCTCCTGGTTAATTGCTTTTAACGGGCAGAGTCCAAGGAACAGGGAGACATCTTCACTTCTAAATTAAGGGAAAAAGTGAGAAATACAAAATTGAATAGGGAAATTGTAAAGCAGTTTACCAATCCCACTTCAATAAACATTGCAGATTCATCTTTCAGTTTCTGTCCTCCAGGGGCCACCAGCTCAAATGGAATCCAATCTTTTTCCAGAACACCATGGACAAATTCACGAAGAGCTAAAATCCTCTCTCGGGCATAGAACGTGCCTGGAAGGAAGGAATGCACTCAATAAATTTACCACCAAAAAGGGAGAGATTTCTATTTACTTTGTTCTTTCTATATGCAGTACAAAAACTGATATTCAGCTTTAGTTATCAGATATTGATGACCTCACTGGAGTCCAACACACATTTTCTCAAACTGTTAGGGTAAAAACATTTTATTCAAAAACATTGCATTATTCTATCAAGTTCATGTCAACAAGTATCCAATTCCCTTGCCTAAGCAAATTTGAAATCCTGATAAAAGGGGAGTGCTCATAAACCTTGCAAAGGGAAACCATGCCTTAAGAAGGATGTGTAGTTTTTTCACACATAGAGAATGTAGAAATGAGAGATTAGCCTGTCAAAGGCAGTAAAGTGATTGGAATATTCATTAGTAGAGGAGGAGAGAACATAAGGAGCTAGGGTACGCCATTTGGCCCTTGGAACCTACTCCGCCATTCAATAATATCATGGTCGATCTTCTACTTCAACTTCTCCTTCCCACACTATCCCCATATCCCTGAATTCATTTAATACAAAAAAAAGCCATCAACCTCGGTCTTGAATATGCTCAATGAGCATTCAGCCCTCTGGGATGGAGAATTCCAAAGATTCACAACTCTGAGTGAAGAAATTCCTCTTCTCTCTACTAAATGGCTGACCCTCCATTTTCTAGATTCCCCAGCCAGGGCAAAGATTCTCTCAGCACCTATCCTGTCAAGCCCTTTAAAGAATTTTGTATATTTCAATTTGATCACCTCTCCTTCTAAACTCCAAGGAACATAAGCAGAGTCTATTCAATATCTCTTCATAGGACAATCCCCTCATCCCAAGAACCAGTCTAGTGAATCTTTATTGCACTCCCTCTAGGGCAAGTCTGCCCTTGGTTAGGTAAGGGGACAAAAATTGCACATATTACTCCAAGTGTGGCCTTACCAATGCCCCGTATAACTGTAATAAGACTTCTTTATTCAAACTCTAACCCCTTTGTAATAAAAGCCAACATACCATTTGTTTTCCTAATTGCTTGCCGTACCTGCATGCTAACTTTGTGATTCATTTACAAGGATACACAAGTACCTCTGAACGCAAACATTTCCCAGACGCTCACCATGCTTTTTTATTTTTCCTACCAAAGTGGATAACTTCACACTTCACCACATTGTATGCCATCTGTTTGTTCTTGCCCACTCACCCAACCTGTTGATATCCCTCCGCAGCTTTTTTGCATCCTCCTCACCGCTTACTTTCCCACCTAACTTTGTAATGTCGGCAAACTTGGATATGTTACACTCATTTCCCTCATTAAAGTCATCAATACAGATTGTAAATAGCTGAGACCCAAGTACAAACCCTTTCAGTACCCTGCTAGTTAGTCTACCAACCTGAAAATGTCCTATTTATTCCTATTGTGTTTTCTATCCATTAACCAATCCTTAATCCGCGCTACTGTATTACCTCCAATCTCGAGTCGTAATTTTGTAATAACCTTGTGTGGCACCTTATCGAATACATTTTAAAAATACAAATACCACACATCCACTGCTTCCCCCTTATCCATCCTACTAGCTACATCATCCAAAAACTCTAACAGATTTGTCAAATACTATTTCTCTTTCATAAATCCGTGTTGACTCTGCTTAATCATATTACGATTTTTTTTTTTAAGTGCCCTGTTACCACATCCCTAACAATAGATTCTAGCATTTTGCCGACTCCTATTTTTGGGTTAATTGGCCAATAGCTCCCCATTTTCTCTCTTCCTCCTTTCTCATAATAGGGTTATGTTTGCAACCTTCCAATTCTTGGGAATTGCTCAGAATCTAAGGAAATCTGGAAGATCAAAACCAATGCATCCACTATCTCTGCAGCTACTTTTTTTAAAACCCTAGGATACAGACCGTCAGGTCCAGGGGATTTGGTGCCACTTAGTCCCATTAATTTCTCCAGCACATTTTTTTCCCCCCAACCTTTTACTGATTTTCTTTAAGCTGCTCATTCTCACTAGACCCATTATTTCCCGAATGCTTTTTGCATCTTCCACCATGAAGACAAAATATTTGCTTAATGTGTCTGCCATTTCCTTATTCACTATTATCATTTCACCTGCCTCTACCTGTATTGGGCCCAGGTTTACTTTCACGAATCTCTTCCCATTTACAATCTGTTTTTATGTCTCTTGCTAATTCTACTCTCATTCTCCTTTCTCTTCCCTTATCATTTTCTAAGTCCTCCTTTGTTGAATTCGAAAACTCCCAATCCTCAGACTTGCTACTCTTTTTGGAAACCTTTGATCTAATACTATCTTTAATTCCACGTTAGCCTCCGCTTGAGAGCTGAGTCACTTGAAATCTTTACAAAAGTTATAGAACACATTTAGAAAAGATCACAAAACAGAAAAGATCTGCATATAAAACGTAACATATGAGAATTTTCCTCCACACAAGATCAGGGGGCAGATTGTTCAACCTTGCCCGTCTAAGAGCGAAGTCCAAAGTACGGAAAGTCCTCATCAGGGAACTCCTCTTTGCTGACGATGCTGCTTTAACATCTCACACTGAAGAGTGCCTGCAGAATCTCATCGACAGGTTTGCGGCTGCCTTCAATGAATTTGGCCTAACCATCAGCCTCAAGAAAACGAACATCATGGGGCAGGACATCAGAAATGCTCCATCCATCAATATTGGCGACCACGCTCTGGAAGTGGTTCAAGAGTTCACCTACCTAGGCTCAACTATCACCAGTAACCTTTCTCTAGATGCAGAAATCAACAAGCGCATGGGAAAGGCTTCCACTGCTATGTCCAGACTGGCCAAGAGAGTGTGGGAAAATGGTGCACTGACACGGAACACAAAAGTCCGAGTGTATCAAGCCTGTGTCCTCAGTACCTTGCTCTATGGCAGCGAGGCCTGGACAACGTATGTCAGCCAAGAGCGTCGTCTCAATTCATTCCATCTTCGCTGCCTCCGGAGAATACTTGGCATCAGGTGGCAGGACCGTATCTCCAACACAGAAGTCCTCGAGGCGGCCAACATCCCCAGCTTATACACACTACTGAGTCAGCGGCGCTTGAGATGGCTTGGCCATGTGAGCCACATGGAAGATGGCAGGATCTCCAAAGACACATGGTACAGCGAGCTCGCCACTCGTATCAGACCCATCGGCCGTCCATGTCTCCGCTTTAAAGACGTCTGCAAACGCGACATGAAATCCTGTGACATTGATCACAAGTCGTGGGAGTCAGTTGCCAGCGTTCGCCAGAGCTGGCGGACAGCCATAAAGGCAGGGCTAAAGTGTGGTGAGTCGAAGAGACTTAGCAGTTGGCAGGAAAAAAGACAGAGGCGCAAGGGAAGAGCCAACTGTGTAACAGCCCCGACAAGCAAATTTTTCTGCAGCACCTGTGGAAGAGCCTGTCACTCTAGAATTGGCCTTTATAGCCACTCCAGGCGCTGGTCAACACACCACTGACCACCTCCAGGCGCTTACCCATTGTCTCTCGAGATAAGGAGGCCAAAGAAGAAGAGTGTATAAATTGTGACCTTTTACTTTTTTCCCCCATTCCAGGAGCTACATAATAGAATTTTCACTAAGTAGATATGCGTTATCAATTAGGTATTCGCTTGTTCATCTTCTGTAAAATAAAATAACTTAATTTAATACAGAATACCAACGAGCTTTAAAAGAATTGGAGGGAATGAGGTAAATCAAAGTAGTGAAGTGACATTTTTCTGAGATTTAAAAGCTTACAAGAGCATGGCCAGATTTACTGCAGATTTCCAAAAGGAGAGATTACCTTGTAAAATGTATCCATCGGGGAACCTGACTCGCAAGAGTGTGTAGTTATATTTCTTCAGTTCCCTCTGCTCATCTCTCTCCCTCATGGCTTTAGTTCTCAACTTGGTCATCCTTTCCACAGCTTCTGATCTGCCATAAAACACCCAACAACCATATTACTTTAATTAATACAATGAAGATCTGTACAAACAATGTTTCACCCACTGTGGCACTGGCATAAAGACCAGCTTAGGATCTGGGTCCGAGCCAAGTAACAGTAGGGATGCTGCCAAAACCCTTAATGTTCTTGGGTCGGGAGGGGAAAGAAATTACATAAAGTCCACAGGACAGAAACGGGTCATTCGGCCAAAAGATATATACCAGTGTTTATGCTCCATGTGAGTCTCTTCCCACCTTGCTTCATCTTACCCATCAACATATCCTTCTATTCTTTTCTCCCTCATTTGCTTGTCTAGCTTCCCCTTAAATGCACCTATGCTATTTGCCTTTATTACTCAACGTGGTAGCAAGGTCTACATTCTAACCATTCTCAGGGAAAAGACATTTCTCCTGAATTACTTATTGGATTTATTGGTGGCTGTTACATTTATGGCCCTTTGTGGACTCCTGCACAAGTAGATAATCTTACTTACATGTACCCTTAATCTTAAAGGCCTCAATTAGGTCAACTCGTAGCCACCTTTTTTTCCCTAGAGCAAAAAAACCACCCCTGCTTGTTCAGTCTTTCCTGATAGTTATAACCTTTGAGCTCTGGTATCATCCTTGTAAATCATTTTTGCACCTTCTGCAGTGCCTCTATTTTCTTTTTAGGATATGGAGACCAGAATAGATCACAGTACTTTAAGCATGGTATCATCCAGAATTCACTCTTCCCATCACTAGCCAATGACTCATGTTAGAACTTACATACATTTGGAAATAAGACAAGGATAGGATTTGATTCAATTATGGTAATCAATGGAAAGAATAAATTTATGTAGAGCCTTTCATGTCTTCATAACACCCCAAAGCACTTTACAACCAATGAGCCACTTTTTGAAGTGGTCGTCACTGTTTTGTAGGCAAACATGGGAATGAATTTCAATACAGCAAAGTCTCACAAACAATAATCAGTTAATGCATTATGACCAAAGTTGGAGTAATGCAGTCTTTCTCTAGTTCTACTACTCCACTGGTCGCAACATATGTTTAAACGTTTTACCCAGTTACCCATATGGCCAATTATATACTAAAATAAAAGCAAAATACTGCAGATGCTGGAAATCTGAAATAAAAACGAGAAATGCTGGAACCACTCAGCAGGTCTGGCAGCATCTGTGGAAAGAGAAGCAGAGTTAACGTTTCGCAGAGTGACCCTTCTTCGGAACTAGCAAATATTAGAAATGTCAAAGGTTATAAGCAAGTGAGGAGGGGGTGGGGCAAGAGATAACAAAGGAGAAGGTGCAGATTGGACAAGGCCACATAGCTGACCAAAAGGTCGCGGAGCAAAGGCAAACAATATGTTAATGGTATGTTGAAAGACAAAGCATTAGTACAAATAGGGTGTTAACGGACTGAAGGTTGAACAGCAGCAAGTACAAACATGAAAAAAAACAGTGGGTAAGCAAACTGAACAAACTAAGATGAAATGAAATAAACATGAAAAAAAAAGAGGTTGTAAAAAATGTAAAAAAGGGAAAAAGAAAAAATAACTAAAAATAAAGTAAAATGGGGGGCCCCGTCATGCTCTGAAATGATTGAACTCAATGTTCAGTCCAGCAGGCTGCAGGACTGAACATTGAGTTCAATCATTTCAGAGCATGACGGGCCCCCCATTTTACTTTTATTTTTAGTTATTTTTCCTTTTTTCCTTTTTTACATTTTTTACAACCTCTTTTTTTTCATGTTTATTTCATTTCATCTTAGTTTGTTCAGTTTGCTTACCCACTGGTTTTTTTTTTCAATTTTGTACTTGCTGCTGGTTCAACCTTCAGTCCGTTAACACCCTATTTGTACTAATGCTTTGTCTTTCAACACACCATTAACATATTGTTTGCCTTTGCTCCACGACCTTTTGGTCAGCCATGTGGCCTTGTCCAATCTACACCTTCTCCTTTGTTATCTCTTGCCCCACCCCCTCCTCACTTGCTTATAACCTTTGACATTTCAAATATTCGCTAGTTCTGAAGAAGGGTCACTGACCCGAAACGTTAACTCTGCTTCTCTTTCCACAGATGCTGCCAGACCTGCTGAGTAGTTCCAGCATTTCTCGTTTTTATTATGGCCAATTATATATTTTATCTCTATTAGTTTCAGAATTTTAAAAAAATCCACCAACCAGGTTTCTTTAACAAACAAAATTATTGATTTATTATAAAACAAGACTTATTCAATAAAGATGCAAAGCATATTAACAGTTTGAAATATGAAAGTATAAATATATACCCTTTTAAAATAACCTAGCACACATGCACACACAAACCAATTAAAAGGGGAAAAAAATAAATAAAAATGAAAACCTGGCTCTGCACAGATCAACTTTTAAAACACACTTTGGCCAAGTTATTGTCAATTCTTGAAAAGGGTAAGATATGCAATGTTCCAGATGGCCTTTGGATTGGCGTCCAGGTATGTATCGACAGCCATCATTGGGATCTTTCTGGAGCAGATCTGTTTAGGAGACGTCGAGGAGTAGTCTTGCAGGCTTTTTGAGAGAATTACTGCAATGATTTCAGCTATCACACTGAGTTTTCAGAAGATTTTCCAAAATAGGTGGAAAAGGATGAGTTGGGTGGTTTCTCTCCTGGCAGGCTACACACCAACTAAGCATTCAAAACAGTCCAAGCCAAATCAAAAAGCCAAAACTCCTGACAACCATAAACCTACACGCGACTGCTCTATAAACAACTCCAATAGCCAGCAAGGCTCCTTATGTTTATTTTAGCACTTCATTGTCACTTCCAGTACGTGCTTCTTTTTGAAAAAAAATCCAAAGTATCCTTCCAGTAACCCTTTAAAAAAAATCCAGGCATCTCCTCGGTCTTTCAAATGAACCAATTTTCACAATCTTTGAAACACAAGTCCTCAAAAAATATTAATAATGGAAGCACCTTAATGACACCTCCACCCTTGGAGGAATAGATGCAATTTTTAAATGTGTTTCATTAAAAGTGTGGACAAAAAACAAAATTAAAAAAAAAACACATTTACACTCTTGTTCGCATTCACTCTTTACCTGCAACTAATACAGTTATGCCCTGTACTTGTACTCCGACAACTGAAAGCAAAGTTAAATTCTCGACAAAGCATCAGCAATTACATTGTTTTTCCTCGCAATGTTGATAATCTTTAAGTGATAGTAAAAAAACGCCATCAAAATAGTCTGACATTCTGGTTTTTGAATTTTTCCACAAAGGCTAGGGGGTTATGATCAGTATATGCCAGTGTCTCCCTGTAGCCATGGCAGACATACACTTCAAAATGTTTAAGAGCTAATAGTAAGCCCAGGGTTTCTTTTTTCACTGTTGAGTATCTCTTTTGGTGTCGATTTAGCTTTTTGGAAAAGTATCCCACTGGCCTTTCTATACCCGATTCATCTTCTTGCAACAGGACTGCACCTACCCCCCAGGTCACTAGCATCAACTGCTACCTTGAAGGGCTTAGTGAAGTTTGGGGCAGCCAACACTGGTTCATTGATCAAAATTGCTTTCAGCCTCTCAAAAGATGCTCGACACTCCCTTGACCACACTACCACGGCTTTCCTTTGTAGCAAATCAGTTAGTGGAGCAGCTGAAATTTGGTACAAACTTGTAGTAGAAACCACACATTCCCAAAAATCTCATGATTTCTTGTTTAGTCTTAGGAGTGGGAAACTCCACCAATGCTTGTACTTTTGCTGTTCTTGCAAACACTTGTCCTTGCCCTACTATATGCCCTAGGTAGGTTACCCATGCTTTTACAAATTCACTTTTGGCTAGGTTTATCAACAAATCAGCTTAATTTTCTAAACAGAGCTCCTAGTTGTTCCAAGTGGTCCTTCAAAGTGTCACAGCACATCAAGGTAAACCATGCAGTTAGGAACACTGGATACAACTTGCTTCATTAGTCTCTGGAATGTTGCTGGAGCATTTTATTTTAGCCTGAATGGCATCACTCAGCATTAGAAAAGACTGTCTGATGTGACAAAAGCTGATATTTCTTTAGCTCGGGGTTTTAAAGGAATCTCCCAGTATCCCTTTAACAAATCTATTTTGGTAAGAACAGTTGCATTGCCAACTCAGTCAATACAGAGTTCCAAGTGAAGAACTGGGTAGGAGTCTGCCTTTATTACTGCATTAACTTTTCAGTAGTCTATGCAAAATCTAGTTGAACCATCAGGCTTAGGCCATAATACGACTGGGGAACTCCAGCTGCTTTGACTGCATTCAATTAGATGGTTTTCCAACATGTATTGGATTTCTGCTTTCGCCTGGGCCTGTTTCTCTGGACTTAAGCGATAAGGATGCTGTTTTATAGGAGAGGATTCCCCGACAATTACATCATGTATAACTATGGTTGTACATCCTGGGTTGTCCCTACGGACTCCTTTAAATGTTATGAGTAGCCTTGTTAGGTCTCCTCGTTGTTCTGCATCTAAATATGAAAGTATAGTGTCTAATCTCCCTAACAATTCAGTGTTAGCTAACCGGATAGTAGGAGGTTCAATTTGGGAATTGTCTAGGCCTCCTTCTGCCTCATCCTCACTATTCCTTTCGTCCTTCACTGTCCTTACTACCTGACATACCTGTGCTTGCTTATCCTCCTCCCGGAAGTGAGATTGTTTCAACATATTGATGTGATGCAGCCGATTCTTTTTCCGGCGATCTGGGGTGTCAATCAAACAATTTACTTTTCCAATCCTTTTGACTACTCTAATATGGACCATTGTACCGTACTTTCAGCCTTCGCCCTGTAAAGACAGTCATACTTGAAATGTTCGGATCTTGGCATGCTTCTCTGCCCATTTTTTCATGGTTGTTTGGGAAGCTTTAAGGTGTTCCTCAGCCATTTTGCAAGCTCTCGTGAGCCACTCGAACATGGAGGGTTTGTCCCTCTGTTCTAAAAACCTTTGATTAGTTTCCAAAAGACCTCTTACCTCATGTCCATAAACTAATTCAAAAGGATTAAAACCAGTTGACTCATTAGGCGAGTCCTAGGTGGCAAACAAAAGAAATTCCAGCCCTTAGTCCCAATCATGGGGATATTCATGACAGTATAACCTGATCATCGTTTTGAGGGCTTGATGGTACCGTTCTTAAGCCCCTTGTGTCTGTGGGTGGTCTCTGAAGACTTTAACTGTGTTACACCCAGATTACTCATAACTTGCTGAAAAATTTTAGACAAAAAATTGGAACCCTGATTCAACTGGATCTCAATCAGTAATCCATATCAAGTGAAGAACTGGATTAACTTCTCTACTACTACCTTAGCAGAAATTGTTCTCAAGGGAATGGCCTCTGGGAACCGAGTAGCATTATCAATAATAGTGAATATATATTGGTGTCCCGCTTGCGTTGTCGGTAAAGGTCCCAACGCAGTCGACCAACACCCTACTAAATGGTTCCCTAAAAACTGGTATGGGAATTAGAGGTGCCGGTTTTATTGCAGGTTGAGGCTCTCCCAAAATCTGGCACGTATGACAGGTTTTACAAAACTGCACCACGTCCTTGTGAAGACCTGGCCAGTAAAAATGTCGACTTATACGTGCTTGAGTCTTCCGGATCCCTGTATGTCCCACCATAGAAATTTTAAGGGCTATCCTTAATATTTCCTGGCGATATTTGGGCGGCGCCACTATCTGGTGAACCACTGTCCATTCTTCACCACAGGTCTGTGAGGAGGTCTCCACTTCCTCATCAGAGTCCCATTTTTAATATAGTAGCATTCCAGAACTCCCTCTGCCTCAGCTTCAGTTTGAGCCGATTGTGCCACTTTACTTAACTCTGGATCGGCATGCTGAGCCTCGATCAGAGAAGATTTACTGAACATTTTCTTCCGATTAACCAAATCTCCAAAGAAAGTTTCAGATAGCCAAATATATGTGGTGCCAGTTTGACCTCAGACAATAGAATTTGTTTGGGCATTGCTAGGGTCACTACATATGAAGGAAAAAATCCTGGAACCTTTTCCTGCAACTGTATTTCCTTGAATTCACTTGGTCATTCTGGGATTACTGGAGAAGATACTACCTTCGCTCCTGCCAAATCATTCCCCAGGAGTAAGTCAATTCCATCTATAGGCAAACTATGGACAACTCCTACGGTTACCATTCCAGACATGATGTCACACTCTAGATGCATCCGATACAAAAGTTATGGGTATATACTCCCCTGCGATACCGTTCACTAAAACCTTGGCATTCAAAGCACTCTCTGGTGGAAAAGTAATGCCTTTCCCCAGCAAAAGAGTTTGGATGGCTCCAGTATCCCCAAGTATAACTATAGGTTTAACTGCCTCACTTGAGGGATTAGGAGTTACTTTTCCTTTAGAAAAGAATTCCCTATAGCTCTCCGGTACCTTGTTCACATCCCCCACACTCACAGCATTTTTTGACTTGGCCTTACAGCTGCAGTCAGAGCTACAGCTCTTGATGTCACACTCTCGGTCAGGGCCTTTCTCTGTATTGACCTTGTACACCCCAATAAGTCCCAATGGGTTTAACCCGCAACTTCCAGCAACTCATACAAAGGTGTCCCACCTTGTGGCAATGGAAACACTGAGGCCTCTAGACCTCACTTTCACCCTCAGCATTTTCAGTTCTGGTTCACCCTTCCACCTTCTATCTCTTTTGGATTTGCGGGGTTGACAGAAAAAGGGTTTGGACTTGTGGACAAGCTTGTGATCATCAGCCATCTCAGATGCCTGTCTGGCTGTCGAAACCTTCTGGTTCTCTACATGGGTTCTTTAGATAGTGTGAATTTTTAAATTCCTCCTGAAGAACTATTCCCCCTACCCCAAAGGGTCTAGTATGTGGCCACCACCTTTAATGCCTTGCATCAAACTATCAAAGTTAATTTGCTTTACCTTCTGAAATTCTATGCAAGTTTGCCCAGGCTGTTACCGGAGTTTCCAAAATTTCTGCCTGTAAGCCTCAGGAACCATTCATAAGCAGTGAGAATAGCCTTTTTTGCCATTTCAATCTGCAGAAACCTCCTCACAAAGTACAGCATAAACTTCAGGAGCTCTGCCAATCAATCTGCTTTGTATGAGTATTGTCCAGTTTTCTTTCGGCCACCTCATCTATTTAGCTATCATTTTAAAAGAAATGAAAAATGCTTCCACGTCCCTTTCCTCACTTCAGGAAGGCTTGTACAAACTGAAACAGCTCCTCACTGGATCCTGCGTTGGAGTCAGATTTTTCCTCATCAGATTTTTTCCTGGAGTCAAAACCACTTTTTCTTTTTTAGTTCCAGCCTTTTAAGCCTGTATTCCCTTTCCCTTTGAAATTCCCTTTTTCTCTCCTTTTCCGCTCTTTTGCCGTCTCTCCTGCCAATCTGCTTACTCCCTTTGAAATGCCCTTTCTTTTTCCTTTTCCTCTTTTTCCCTTGTGTTTTCCTTTGCCTGAAATTCTAGCTCTAACTTCTTCCTGTCCAACTAAATCTGTGCCAGTGTTAATTTGTCTTCTTCTGATTCTACTTGTCCCTCTGGCTCTTTCACTTCAATCTTCAGCTTTCCTGCCACTAGTTTCTGAATTTCAGGTCTTCGAGCTTTTGGTCTAATATCTAACTTCAAGTACTAAGCCACACGGAACAGCTCATCAGCAGACAATGCCGTTAAAAGAATCATAATTTATCCCTGACTGCTGCACAACCGCACTATCAAAAGTAGCCATTCCGGTAGTATAAGCTTTACGCTAATGCACAAGAAACCTGGCATTATCCTTTTCCCCTTTTCAATTGTTATTACCCCACTTACAATTGCACTGCGTCGGCTTTGGATTATCCCGGACGAGTCCCCAATTCTATGTTTCGACCGAGGTTGGAGGAATGCACTGTCTTTCTCTAGTTCCACTACTCCACTGGTTGCAACGTACATTTAAATGTTTTACCCAGCTACCGATACGGCCAATTATTCTATATTAGTTTCAGAATAAAAAAATCCGCCAACCAAGCTTCTTTAATAAACAAAATTATTGATTTACTATAAAATAAGACTTATTCAATAAAGATGCAAAGCTTGTCCTGCTTGCTTTTCCTGATGTATATTAATGACCTAGACATTGGTGTACAGGACACCATTTCAAAGTTTGCAGATGATATGAAACTTGGAAGCATTGTGAACTGTGAGGAGGATAGCGTAGAACTCCAAAAGGACATAAACAAGTTGGTGGAATGGACAGACAGGCAGCAGATGAAGTTCAATGCCGAGAAATGTGAAGCGATTCATTTTGGTAGGAAGAACGTAGAGAGGCAATATAAAACAAAAGGATACAATTCTAAAGTGGGTGCAGAAGCAGAGGGACCTGGGTGCATATGCGCATAAGTCATTGAAGATTACAGGGCAGGTTGAAAGAGGGGTAAATAAAGCATACAGTATCCTGGGCTTTATTAATAGGGACATAGAGTACAAGAGCAAGGACACTATTTTGGCCTCAGATGGAGTATTGCATACAGTTCTGGGAGTACACTTTAGGAAAGGCGCAAGGGCATTGGAGAGAGTACAGAAAAGATTCACGAGAATGGTTCCAGCGATGAGGAATTTCAGTAATGAAGACGGACTGGAGATGTTAGGGCTGTTTTCCTTGGAGAAAAGAAAGCTGAGAGGTGATTTGATAGAGGTATTCAAAATCATGAGGAGTCTGGACAGAGTAGATAGAGAGAAATTGTTCCCACTTGTGAATGGATTGAGAACAAGGGAACAGATTTAAAGTATTTGGTAAGAGAAGCAAAAGTGACATGAGGAAAATCCTTTTCATGCAGAGAGTGGTTAAGGTCTGGAATGCACCGCCTGACAGTGTAATGGAGGCAGGTTCAATTGAAGCATCCAAAAGGGAATTAGTCTGTTATATGAAAAGCAATAATGTGCAGGGTTACGGGGAGAAGGCGGCGGAATAGAACTGAGTAAATTATTCTTTCGGAGAACCGGTGCAGACGTGATGGGCCGAATAGCCCCCTTCTGCACGATAAGAATTCTGTGATTCTGCTTAAAGCCTGGCTCAGGTATAAAATTAAAACCTGACTTGGGCCCAACCCAACCACAGCCAACCCGCACCCGACCCGACACGAATTTCCTTCATCTGTTCCGGCAGCAGCCTATTCCTGCAGCTGGTGTTATGGGAAATCATGGGCAAGATTGATACTGTGACTTCCCGGAAGCAGTGTCCAGCCATACCCAACCCGAGCCCGAATGTGGCACTCGGAATTTCGACACGTAGCTGGGTTCGGGTTGGGTAGCCAGGCTTTAATTCTGCTCATTAACACAGTTTCAAATATGCAAGTATAAATAAATATATACCCTTCTAAAATAGCCTAACACACGCACACACACACCAGTTGAAGGAAAAAAAATAAAAGAAAAATGAAAAAACTGGCTCCTCAGGGATCAACTATTAAAACGTACTTTGGCCAAGTCAATTCTTGAAGAAAAAGGATAAGATATGGAATGTTCCAGATGGCCTTTGGTCTGGCGTCCAGGTACACACAGATGGCTGTCACTGGGATCTTTCTGGAACAGTTCTGTTCAGGAGTAGTCTTGCAGGCTTTTCGGAACAATTACAGCATCAGTGGTTTTAGCTATCACACTGGATTCTCAGAAGATTTTCCAAAACAGGTAGAAAAGGATGAGTTGGGTGGCTTCTCTCTTAGCAACCTATACACCAACTTAGCATTCAAACGGTCCAAGCCAAATCAAAAAGCCAAAACTCCTGACCATAAACCTAGACATGTGACTTCTCTGTAAACTCCAATAGCCAACTAGGCTCCTTATGTTTATTTTAGCACTTCATGGTCTCTTCCAGTGTTTTTTTTTTAATCCAAAGTGTCCTTCCAGTAACCCTTTCAAAAAGGACCAAATCCAGGCATCTCCTCGGTCTTTCAAATGAATCAATTTTCACAATCTTTTAAACACGAGTCATCAAAAAATATTAATGTAAGAACCTTCATGACAAATGTGATTTTGATGGAGAGAAGAATGGTCATGTGGGCCAGTACTCATGGAGCTATATCTCAGGAGACATCTTCAGGAACAAGAACAAAGAGACACAGAGAAAATCTGTACCAAACTCCGTGCCATTGCTGCACACACCACACTCAAAATGGAGAAGATATTTCTGGCTTGGAAAGTAATCTAAAAATGGTACAACAAAGTCAGAGAAACAACAACTTGAACAATTTATAGCCAAATTAGCACAGTGCCATAGAGGCACAACAAATGTACCAGTATGGCTAGATACAGACTGGCGCCTATGAATCTCAACATTTAGTTCCCAATCTCAGACAGCAAGGTCTTCTGTGCAGAGCTTAGGCTCTGAAAATGGTCAAAAACGCAAGTCAATGATGCAACGTATGCAGAGGTTAAAACGGCCTGTTCACCCACCTGCTCAGTCTCGACAACACGCCATTCTCAAAACTATATCCCAACACAACAATAAAGTGGAACTGAAAGAGTCCCTTTTAGTTTTGCTTCAGTGCAAACTTGATTCTTCTACTTAAGCACAGCCACAGACTGCTTTCGAAAATTGCATGTTCTGGCAATGCTGCCTGCTCTCACGTATCCCTTAGCAACCGCTACAACGAAACACTGGCACATTTGATTCATAATTTGGGGGAAAAGAGGGTCACAACCAGAATTTGATAACGTCATTCAATTTTTGATCGATAAAAATCAGCCAATAACTTCTATAAAATCTTCACTTTTGCGAAGTAAAGTTTCTTTGTTGCTACTGTCAAGTTATTCAAATAGTCTGTTAATGACATGTTTTGCTCGGGTCCATTGAAAGAGGGGCACCATCACCAGAGAAAAAGCCAATCAAAAAAAAATACCAACACACAAATTAGGAGCAGGAGTAGGCCACTCGGCCTGCTCCGCCATTCAATAAGTTCATGGCTGAACTGATTACTCCACATTTCCACCTACCCCCGATAACCTTCCACCCCCTTGCTTATCAAAAATCTAACTAACTCTGCCTTAAAAATATTCAAAGACTCTGCTTCCACTGCCTTTTGAGGAACAGAATTCCAAAGACTCACGACCCTTAGAGAAAAAAATTTCTCCTCATCTCTGTCTTAAATGGGCAAGTCCTGATTTTTAAAGAGTGACCGCTAGTTCTAGATTCTCCCACAAGGGAGAAACATCCTTTCCATATCCACCCTGTCAAGATCCTTCAAGATCTTATATGTTTCAATCAAGTCGCCTCCTACTCTTCTAAATTCCAGCGGATACAAGCCTAAACTGTCCAATCTTTCCTCGTAAGACAGCTCGCCCATTCCAGGTATTAGGCCAATAAACCTTCTCTGTACTGCCTCCAACGCATTTGCATCCTTCCTGAAATAAGGAAACCAATACTGTACACAGTACTCCAGTTGTAGTCTCACCAATGTCCTGTATAGCTGAAGCATAACCTCCCTACTTTTGTATTCAATTCCCCTCACGATAAACAATAACATTCTATTAGCTTTCCTAATTACGTGCTGTACCTGCATACTAACCTTTTGCGATTCATGCACAAGGACACCCAGATCCCTCTGCATCTCAGAGCTCTGCAGTCTCTCACCATTTAGATAATATGCTTCTTTTTTATTCTTCTTGCCAAGGTGGACAATTTCCCCACTTTCCCACATTATACTCCATTTGCCAGGTCTTTGCCCACTCACTTAACCCCTCTACATCCCTTTGTAGCCCCCTTATGTCTCTTCACAAATTACTTCCCTACCTATCTTTGTGTCATCAGCAAATTTAGCAACCATACTTTCAGTCCCTTCATCCAAGTCATTTATATAAATTGTAAAAAGCTGAGGCCCCAGCACAGATCCCTGTGGCACACCACTCGTTACATCTTGCCAACCAGAAAATGATCCATTTATGCCTACTCTCTGTTTGCTATTAGCTAGCCAATCTTCTATCCAGGCCAATATGTTATCCCCTACACCATGAGCTTTTAATTTTTGCAATAACCTTTGATGTGGCACCTTATCATATGCCTTCTGGAAATCTAAGTACAGTACATCCACCGGTTCCCTTTTATCCACAGCACATGTAACTCCCTCAAAGAACTCCAAATAAATTGATTAAACATGATTTCCCTTTCACAAAACCATGTTGACTCTGCCTGATTACCTTTAATTTTTCTAAGTGCTATTCTATAATTCTATAACGTCTTTAATAATAGTTAACATTTTCCCCAAGACAGATGTTAAGCTAACTGGCCTGTAGTTTCCTGCTTTCTGTCTCCCTCCCTTTTTGAATAAAGGAGTTACATTCGCTATTTTCCAATATAACGGAACCTTCCCTGAATCTAGGGAATTTTGGAAAATTAGAACTAATGCATCAACTATCTCACTAGCCACTTCTTTTAACATCCTAGAATGAAGTCCATCAGGAACCGGGGATTTGTCAGCCCGCAGCTCCAACAATTTGTTCAGTACCACTTCCATGGTGATTATAATTTTCTTGAGTTCCTCCCTCCCTTCCTTCCATTTCCTGACTTACAGGTAATACTGGGATGTTACTCGTATCCTCAATAGTGAAGACCAATGCAAAATATCTGTTCAGTTCATCTGCCATCTCATTATCCATTATTAATTCCCCAGACTCACTTTCTGTAGGACCAACGCTCACTTTAACTTTTCTTTTTTAAATATCTAAGGAAACTCTTAATGTCTTTATATTTCTAGCTAGCTTTCTCTCGTACTCTAATTTCACCTTCCTTATCAATCTTTTAGTCATTCTTTACTATTTTTTATATTCTGTCCAACCTTCTGACCTGCCTCCCATCTCTGCGCAATTATAGACTTTTTCTTTAAGTTTGATACTATCTTTAACTGTTTTAGTTCACCACTGATAGTGGGTCCCACCCTTGGAATTTTTCCTCCTCGTTGGAAAGTATCTATTCTGTGTATTCTGAAATATCCCCTTAAATGTCTGCATCTCTATTGACCTATCCCTTAACCTGACTTGCCAGTTCACTTTAGCTAGCTCTGCTTTCATGCCCTCATAATTGCCCTTATTTAAGTTTAAAATACTAGTCTTGGACTCACCCTTCTCTCCCTCAAACTGAATGCAAAATTCAATCATATTATGATCACTGCTACCTAGGGGCACCTTAACTATGAGGTCATTAATTAATCCTATCGTGTTGCACAATACCAGGTCTAGTATAGCCTGCTCTCGGGTTGGCTCCAGAACGTACTGTTCCAAGAAATTATCCCAAAAACATTCTATGTACTCCTCATCTCGGCTGCCTCTGCCCATCTGATTTTTCCAGTCTATATGTAGGTTAAAATCCCCCATAATTATTGCTGTACCTTTCTGACAAGCTGCCTTTATTTCTTCCTTTATACTCTGTCCTACAGTGTGGTTAATGTTAGGTGGCCTGTACACCACTCCCACAAGTGACTTCTTGCCTTTATGATTTCTCATCTCTACCCAAACTGCTTCTACATCCTACTTCTTAATCTCCTGAACTTACGTCATCTCTCTCTACTGCGCTAATACCATCATTAATTAACAGAGCTACCACTCCACTTTTTACTAGCTTCCTGCCCTTCCTAAATGCCACGTACCCTTCAATATTCAGGTCCCAATCTATGTCGTCCTGCAGCCATGCCTCTGTAATGGCTATCAGATCGTACTTATTTATTTCTATTCGCGCTCTCAGTTCATCTGTTTTGTTTCGAATGCTACATGAATTCAGATACAGAGCCTTTAGTTTTGTCCTTTTATTATTTTTATAACCTCTAGCCTTATCTGTTGATTTACTCTTAGATTTGTACGCTCTGTCCCTTCCTGTTACAGTCTGTTTATCATTTCCCATATTAATACTTTTCTCTCTTGCCTTGTCTCTACCCCTTGATTTACCATATCTTCCCAAATTTGATCCCTTGCCCCCATTCAGTTTAAACCTTTCTCCAATTCCCTAGTTATGCGGCTCGCTAGAACACCGGCCCTAGCATGGTTCAGGTGTAGACTGTCCCAATGGTACAACCACCACTTTCCCCAGTTCTGATACCAGTACCCCATGAACCAGAACCCACTTCTACCACACCAGTCTTTGAGCCATGTATTAATTTTTCTAATCTTATCTGCCCTATGCCAATTTGCATGGGCTCAGATAATAATCGAGAGATTACTACCTCTGAGGTTCTGCTTCTTAATTTGGTGCTCGTTCCTCATACTGACTATGCAGAACCTCTTTCCTTGTCCTGCCTATGCTGTTGGTACCTACATGGGCCACGACGACTAGATCCTCCCCATCCCACTGTAATTTCCTCTCCAGCCCTGAGCAGATGTCCCTAACCCTGGCACCAGGCAGGCAACACAGCCATCTGGACTCTCACTCTTTGCTGCAGAGAACAGTGTCAATCCCCCTAACTATACTGTCCCCTACTTCCACTACATTCCTTTTTTCTCCCTCTACTTGAATGGCTTCCTGTACTATGGTGCCACGGTCAGGTTGATCATCCACTCTGTAGCCCCTACTCTCATCCAAACAAGCTGAAAGAACCTCAAACCTGTTGGACAATCGCAAAGGCTGATGCTCCTGCACTCCTGTCCTCTGGGTCCCCTTACCTGCCTCAGCTGCAGCCACACTCTCCTGTCCCTGACCACTGACCAAATCAGAAGACCCGATCCTAAGGGGTGTGACTGCCTCCTGGTACAAAATGTCCAGGTAACTTTCCCCCTCCCTGATGTGTCGCAGTGTCTGCAGCTCGGACTCCAGTTCAATGACTCTAATCCGAAGCTCTTCGAGCCACAAACGCTTACTGCAGACGTATTTGCCCTAGATCACACTGGCATCCAGGAGCTCCCACATGCATCACCTGTCCTGCCATCCTTAATGTGTTTTAATTAACTACTTAATTATTTTATTCAATTTTTAAATTTATTTTCCTTTTAATATATTTTATTAAGCTTACTGCTAGTTCCTTTACTATTTTAAATGTTACGGTTAGAATGGACCTTAATCACTTACCAGATACTCACCAAACAGGTAGCTTGTCCCCAAACAAATCACCTATCTGCTTGCCTGTGATGTTTGGTTTAAATTAAATTAAAAGCTTACCTGTATACTCACCCCGGCGGCTGTTTCCCTGCTCTCTCTGTTGCTTGCGACGTCACTCTGATATCACTTTTCGATTTTTCCCTGCTCCGCTCCTGCTGCTCCCACCGTGCTCCTCTCTCTCGCTCGATCTCCGATTCTGGGCTTTCGGCGTGTTTAAAACCTCCGCTCCCGCCATGCTCCTCTCCCTCGCTCCGTCTCCAGTCTCCCTTCACCCTCCATAGCCATCCTTGTGTACATAAACTCTTAAAAGGTGATCTCAAACTTTCCTTTCATTAGATTGCTGTGCAACTGCCACAGGAGTCAAGGATAAACTTGCCAGATTTGCTAAGGCTATCCATAGGAAGACTCATGTGTCAGGAGCTGGTAACACCAACAACACAAAAGCAGCTCTATCAAGATTAAGGCAAAGAGATTAGTGAAGAAACCTTCACTAATTTGTACATAGGAGCAGCTGAGCTGTGTGTGGCTTAAGGCAGAGATCTGTAACTCACTGTGTGAAGGCTGAACAATGTAAACCTGTTTCACTGCTCTATAATGCAGAACAGTGCAAAACCAAACCCCACTGCTTAATAATAAAGAACTTGCCTTTATACAGCATCTGTAATTTAGGAAAACAGCCCAAGGCCTTGCTTCACAAGAATGAGGTCATATAAAAATTGTCATCGAGTAAGGAAAGAGATAGTTGGAAAAACTTACCTCTTTGCTCAGCTTCTAGACATTTGTCATATCACCATATTGCAGAATAGTAGAAAACCATCACCCCCTCCCACACTGGATAATGGTAATTGATGAATAATCATGTCCCCAAATGTTACATCAATACCCCGAACACAGAAATAAGGAAAAGTACAATCCAAGACTAGCGAAGCATGATATGGTTTATTTATCAAGAAAAGATTAAATACAGATAGGGTGTTAGCAGGCTGTAAAGTGAGCCATCGTTCACACAAGGCTCTGTTACTGACAACTGGGAAAGCAGCTGAAAGCAGACTTTATACTGCAATCTGCAACTGGAACACATACTACAGATAAAACAGAAGAAAAAAATTCCCAAAGCTTTAAATGACTATTTTGAAACAAAGCATTTTTGCCAAAATGATTAGCGTCAGTTTGGCTCATTTCAGAGTTGAAAGGTGGCGGATTCAAGACTATAATCTCGTTACTTCAGTGCAGTACCAAGAAAGTGCAGAGTTCAGCTGTTCAGATGAATGTAAAACGCTGCAGTAAGGAGATGGCTGGGGTTGGTACACTGGAAGGATGAGATCAGGCCGCCTTCATCCAAACATATCTAATTTTTAAAAATACAACGGTTCTTCCAATGATCAAACCAGAGACTGCAACCCACCAGCACCTGTGTGTGAATGAAGCCTTACCTCATCAGCTGCTCCCGTCTAATTTCATCAGCAGTCAGGTTGTAGAAGTCACTGGGTAATTCAAATTTTGCTGCCTGGGGCGAGGGCCGGAAAACTTGGATCCGCCGATCCAATTGTGCTCTAACAGGCTCAGCACTTAAAAGATCATCCTTGTACTGTCTAAGCTCTTCAAATGTGGTGACATATTCCTCATTTAACACATAAAAATCTTCATTTTCTATAAAAATATTAAAAATTTAAGTCACACCATAAAAGGTTAATTTCTTACACCACACTGAAATCCTACTTCGATGGTTTCTCCTTCTCTGCAGTGTTGACACGAACAGAAAGCAGCACTGTTCATACCAGAGCAGCTCCACTCCTTCATTGCAATTGGAAGCTACAAACTTGGACTAGCCCCAAAGTTAAATCGAAAGCACTAACACAAGGAATTGGGCCATTCACTGAGTACCTGCTGATGAAAGGCAGGGGTGCGGGGGAAAAAAAAAAACAGGGCAAGATTGTTTTCAAGGTGTGTTATTTCAATGTCACTTCAGGTCATTAGACCATAATGGGCAGAGTGACTATCAAACTTCTTAATTTTTTTTTGGTCGAATAGGGAAAAACAAAAAAGAACCTTGGAAGAAATTTTAGCTCAATGATTCAAGTAAGGGTCAGACTTTTCAAAGCAGGCACTAATCCACTTCTGCACCGATGTTACTACTTGCGCACACACACGACTACAGTAAACACAAATAGATAGCGAGCTGGTCCACAGTGGCTGATCAGGAGAAATTTGGGTGTGCTCTGCATTGTTTAGCTGCATCTCTGAACAATCTAAAGTTACTAAAGATTCATCGTTACCTTGTCCTGATACGCTCAACATTTTCCTTTCAAACCCAATCGACTGTAAAAATTCATGTGTTCCTTCCAGTTCAGATATCCTTTCCTTGAGACAGGGCAAGAGAGATGGAGAGGTGGGACCATACAGAGAGGGAGAGAGAATTCTTCAATATACACCTACTCAAAACATTTGACTGCTAATCTCAATTTATTTTCATCTATGAGAACAAGAAAAACTTAGCCAAAGGTGAAGTCAACAAATCAACTACAATTTGGTAATCCTGGAAGATCCATAAAAGGACACATGTTTTCATAATAAATGGTGGCGAACTAGCTAAGCAAAAAGCCAAAAAAGATATCAACTCTCAAACACTGTCATTATAGAGCAGCAATTAACCAAACTAATATAATGCGGAGTCATTTTGCCAGCATGCCCCCTCCTCCTTCCCCTCCCATAGATGCTTGTTTCAGCTCCAGTCACCAAGACACCAAACCATAGAGGTGATGCAGAGATTATTTCTAATGCTGGAAGACTGAGTTATGAGGTTAAACCATTACTCTTCAGACTTCAAAGGGAGAGAATGAAAGGGAATCTTACTGATATAAACTGGAATAGAAAAGATTAATCCACAGCTCTGTAGCAAGTTATATAACTGTAGGGCAAAGGGATGCAGGTACAATACAAAAATAAAAATCAGGATGCACTTCACTCAAAAAGTCGTTGAAGCCCGAAATAGCCTTTCTGGCAGGGGAATGGAACAACCCTGGAGTCATTCAAGAAGTAGTTGGTTGCTGCAATGGTGACACTTGCTTTTTAGGAGATGATGCCATGAATGGATTCAATTGGCTTTCATCCGTACTTATGCTTGTGATTAATGAAGTGGGAAATGGGAATATTCATTCTGGTAGAAAAGGAGCTTTTATTTAGAGGCGGAGATTAAAGCATCCCTTGGATTCAAATGTGTGTCAGTCACATTTGCCACTAAAGTAAGTTTCTGCATTTCTTGGCAACATGTCCCAACACCACTCTTCACATTTCAGGTCATATGTCTGCAAGGATCTTTAGTGAAATGGTTTTTGAGCAGCCAAGATACAGTTCCTAATACACACTGGTCTACAGAACTGAACTGTTTTAGGTTCCATATTAAATTGAGGGACTCGTTCAGGGAGGCCACAGGATGGTTGATTTCAAAACTGGGAAAATGTCACACTTTCACTGTGTTGGAGGGTGGGAGGAATGCCCCAAGTTTGTGGCATGGAGTACAGGAAGCTTTACTCCACATCTAACAATGCTGAACCTGATGTGGAAGTATTTGGTGGACTGAATGCCCCAACTACCATCAACTTGAATACATTTTCAAGAAATTTAAAAACAAATCGTCATTGCACATTTTGTCTCAAGGGCAAGTGCTCCTGTTAACCGTGACACTGCTTGCCTTTTGAAATGGGTCTTGAATTACTGTAACTGAATCAGTTAATAAAAATGGAATTTAAATGAGGTTCTGTATTTTTACCACGGTTTTGCGAGATTGTGTTTTGATTCCGTTCATTCTCCATGAAAACAACCAACCGTGGGACATTACACATCGCATTCCACTACATGACTAAAGATAGTGCTTCAAACCAAATCATTTTGCGAAGGAAAGAAGAAAATTAATGGGGCTTTTACCTGGAAGACTTTATTTTGCAACTTGATTTTTCGGTATTTCTCTTCACTTGGGTTATTGCATATGTTATCAATGTATCTGTGATTTAAAATAAATTTTACATAGCTTAAAGGATAACACAGAAACTCAGTTTAGTTCTTTTTATAAAAAGAGGGGGAAAATTCAAATTGGAATAGAAGCTGAAAACATTGGAAAGGCATTGCAGGTCTCAATACCTGAAGACAAAAAATGGGTTGTTTTGGGGGTTAAGGGCAGAGAGTGAGAGGGTGAGCAAGAAAAGGGGGTGGGGGGGCAAAGAGAGAGAGAGCGAGAGAGGCAAATGGTGGAAGATGGTAAACAGTGGTGTTCTCCAAGGCTCAGTGCTAGGACCACTGCTTGTATGGGTGCATATTTTTTTAATTTTTAATTTTGTCATGGACACGTGCTATGCGGAATAATGATTTTTTCAATCCATCAGTTGGAAACCTGAATTAAACTTTACAAAAAAAAGGAGACAAAGAACTGATAAAAGATGACTGCTAGCAGCTAAAATGGCCACCCCAACTTGCATCTAAATACCCGACATTCCAAGGTATCGAGGTGGAGAGGTAGATCTAGTAAATCTCTAACCAGAATAAGGCCTTTCCTTATTGACAAACTATTAAAGGCAATCTTGGAACATTCATCCTGGTGGAGATGGACCACTCAAAGGGTAATCACTGAAACAATGGGATCCTGAGAGAGATTGGAATTCTTAGACATGATCTCATTAAATTGCAAGAGAGTGAATACTGGGCCATCATGTGACAGAGTCACCATCTGTATGAAACTAGCTGCTCCTTCTCTCTATAGACAGACAAGTACCTGAGACTCCAGTGAAAGACCCAAGTGGGTCTCTCTCTCTCACTCTCCAGGCCACCCTGCAAGTTCGAACCCTGCCTGCTGGCTGTAACCATCCAGGCCTATCATTGCTGCAGACAGAGACCCCGGGAAGAAAACCAGCTGCATCACCGTCTCCAAGAAAACCCTGAACCAGTTGAGCACATCTACCAGTCAGAAACTTCAGGACCGAGTTCAGCCAGAAGACCACAGAATTATCAGACGCCACAGACTGTTCTGGACTCTAATCCAACCAATCTATTCTTCTCCACCTGTAACCTGTCTGTGTGTATGTGTGCGCGCATGTGTCAGAAAGTTGGAGCATATATTATTTTACTTAGATCGGGTTTTGTTTTTAAGTACAATAAAACTAACCTCTTGTTTAATCTCAAGAAAACCTGTCCGATTGTTTTTTCTTTTATGATCATAGCACATAAAGGGTTCCACACTCACTGAATTGGTAAGCATATCCACTTTTTAAAAGAAATAAACTCTGTTGTGATCAAACAAGGAAAGGGACAAGAGGGGAGCCTTTTGATCCTTCCTCACCTGATCTTAACTATGTATATATAAAAAAAATGACTTGGATATTGGAATACAGAGCAAAATTTCAAAATTTGCCACTCCAAGTTTGGCATCATCAACAGTGAGGATGATACAAGTCAACTAACTGAAACAGGACATATATAAGCTAGCAGAATGAGTGGACACACGGCAAATGGAATTTAATAGAGAAATGTGAGGTGATGCATTTTAGCAGAAGGGATAGGGAGAAGCAATACAGAATTATTGGCACAGTTCTGAATAGTGTACAGGGACAGAGGGATCTGGGGATTCATAGGCATAGATCTTTGAAGGTGGAGGGACATAACAGAGTAGTTAGCAAAGCATATGGGATCTTGAGAGGTATCGAGTACAAAAGCAGGGAGGTTATGCTGAACCTTCATAAAGCTCTGGTTAGGCCACAACTAGAGTATTGCATCCAGCTCTGGTCACCACACCTTAGGAAGGATGTGAGAGCTCTCGAGAGGGTGCAGAGGAGATTTACCAGAATGGTTCCAGGGATGAGGGATTTTAATTACAAGATTAGGTTGCCAAAGCTGGGGTTGCTCTCCTTGAAGCAAAGGAGATTGTGGGGAGATTTGTTATGAGAGTGCTTCTATTTTTTTCACCAAAAATACACTTTTGAGGACTTGTATTTAAATTGTGGAAATGGATTCATTGGAAGGCTGAAGATTTCATAAAAGCTGGACTTTACTTTGTTGTTGACAGTTCACTGAACGAACAGAGATGTTGTCGAAAAACAACTGTGCTGGAAGTCATGTGCTTTAAGCAATAAATAGAAACCTTGGTGACCTGGGGAAGATGTTTACAGAGAAGTGACAGGTCAAGATTTATAGGGGTCAGGAGGCTTAACTCTTGAGATATCATTTTTGGTTTCGCTTTGCACAGTGTGTTGGGGCGTGAACTGTTTTTAAGAGTTGCAGAAAATCAGCCACGAGAGCAGCCACCATCAGCTCACCATCATCTATCTCTTTGAGAACTTCCTGAGAGTCATGTGTAAGAAGTAGAGAAAGCGATGCTGCATTTCTCCTGAAAAGCCTGCCAGCTACCTCTGATGCCGCATTTCTCCCAGAAAGCCTGCCAAACTGATCCTCAATTCCGCCTGAAAAGAACTGCTCTCAAAAGATCCCAGTGACAGCCATCTATTCATATTTGGGACACAAGACCAAAAAGGGACAACTGATATCTTTCCATATCTTCTCTTTTTTTCTTCAAGAATTAGCAAGTATTTGGCCAAAGTATTCTTCTTTGCCTTTTTTTTGTAACAGACCTCTACAGAGAGAATTTCCATATTTTTTCAGTTTGTGTCTGGGGAGTTTAAAAAAGGGAACTTTCATATTTCAATCTGTGCGTTAATGCTTTGCTTCGTTACTGGTTAAGTCTTGTTTTACAATAAACTGATAATTTTGTTGTTTATTAAAGAAACCCGGTTAGTGTATTTTATTCTGGGATAAAGAATAGATGATTGACTGCATCAGCAACTGGGTAAACATTTCAAAAAAATATAAGTTGTGACCTGTGGAGAAGTGGAACTAGAAAAGACGGCATTCCTCCCCTCTCGGTCGTAACAGATTTGATAGAGGTGTACAAAATTATGACAAGTTTAGATAAGGTAGACAAGGAGAAAACGCTCCCATTAGCTGATGGTACAAGGACCAGGGGACATAGCTTTAAGGTTTTGGGCAAGAGATGCAGGGGGAACATGAGGAAGAATTTTTTTTTTCCCCAAACGCAGCGAGTGGTAATGACCTGGAACTCGCTGCCTACGAGGATGGTGGAAGCAGAGACAATCAATCATTTCAAAAGGAAATTGGCTGGGCACTTGAAGGAAATAAAGTTGCAGGGCTATGGGGCTAGAGCAGGGGAAACAGGACTGGGAGAGCCAGCAGGGACTCGATAGTGTTCCTCTGTGCAATAAGTGACTCTGTGGGTCAGGGAGAAGTGTGCAATAGTAGAGCTGGGGGGGAGGGCGAGCGAGAGCGCGGGCGGAGAGAGAGCGAGAGAAAGGGCGGAGAGGTATTCAAACAGATAATCGAAGGAATGGCAAGTAATTAACAACAAATGTTGAAAAGAGGAAACTTAAAATTCAAACATAAAAGTCAACAACAACCTTGAAACTAATCTGCGAGACCCAGCATATAAACACTTGTTTATGGAACTGAATTTTCCAAGCAAAACTCAGGAGAAAAACATTTAACTCCTTCACCACTAGCTGTTTCTTCTCTATTCAGAGCAAAAATTCTTAGTAAGTTTAAATAGTATGAAGTTGGGGGAATCCTGCGTGTAGATGCAGGGATAATAATTTCAGATTGCCAGAAGGTCGTACTAGAGGGTTAAGGACACGATATTACAACAGCCATTTCAACAACATCAAGCTTCCGATCTTAACTGTTCTTAAACTGTCAACACTGGGAAAACATTCAGAGTGGAATCTGTGATCAAAAAGTGGGACACAGATCTCAAGAACCTTTTAAACATATGCGGTTGTGTTTATTTTTCAGGGAAATTCATGATAGAAGTTACAGATTTAGTCGAAATGGGCAATTCTCAATCCAAATAAGTAAGAATTCAAAGGTCCTGCTGAGGAAAGGGGCAAAGAGTTAAGGAGCCCAGAAGAAGTACAGAAATGTTCACAGTGGAACTTCAGATAGATAAAAATATCAGGAGAAGTACAAAAGCAACTGTCTGTAACTCAATGGCTGGAGGAGATGAGCAATTACTAGAGAAATTTACTGTGAACAGTACTGGTCTTCACATTATAAAAAAGGACATAGAGGCAAGGGAGAAGTCGTAAAAAAAGATTCACTGAAACAATATCGAATTGAGAGGCTATACCCATCAGGAAAGATTGAACAGGCTTTGGCTCTTTTCTCTAGAAAAAAAGACTGAGCAGTGACCTGATAGAGGTCTTTAGGATTATGAAAGGGACTGATAGAGTAGACACAGAAAGATATTTCCACTTATGGGTGAGACCAGAACTCAGGGTCATAAATACAAGATATCACTACTAAATCCAATAAGGAATCCAGGAGGAACTTCTTTACCCAGAGAGTGGTTAGAATGTGAAACTTACTGACACCAAGATTTGCTGAGGCAAACAGCGTATATATATTCAAGGGGATGCTGGATAAGTATGAGGGAGAAAGGAATAGAAGGATACGTCGGGTGAGGTGAAGTAAGGTACGAAGAGGCTCCTGTGGTGCATAAACACCAGCATGGGCCTGCTGGGCCAAATGGCCTATGTATAAATATTTTGCAATAATGCGTAACTGTTAAACTGGTTTATTTATATGTTCCTATTAAACCCAATTTTATTTCTCTAGTCACCTAAACAATATATCAAAATATAGTTTAGTGGTCAATCAGGTATTGAAGTGGACAGACTATCTGGCAACAAAACATGTGCTTCCGAGTCCAATACCTATACAAAAATGCACATGACAAACACAATTACATTTAGGCATTCCCATATTTGAAATCAATTAAATGGAAGCGATATTTGTCCTTTACTTACTTGCCAAGAGTTTCACAAGCAATCTTTATTCTCTCTTTATCTTTGTTAAATGTGTGAATCATCATTATAGAGGCTCGCACAGGATCATCAGCAAATTTCTAGATTGGAAAGATATGATCTATTTAGAAAGGATGTGCGATCACAGCAATTTGCACTTTTATTATTCAAAATGTCACACTGAGAATGAGCAAGGGAAATGGACACTAAGTAAAAGAGAGGTGGCTGAAAGCCTGACTGAAAAGATGCTGTGGACATGCAGCCCACCATACAATACATGCAGAACTACTAAAGTGCTCATTAGATATACCCAAAGATAATTGATTAAAACATCCAACATTTACAAATCCCAAACTTTTGCCTCCCTTTTGAAATTAATCCTTTCAGATGCCAGTCACCCTCCAGTGCATCGCCTGAGTGATGATTATATTCATAGATGGACCTCAACACAAGTGCAGGCATGATATCCAAATGTCAAGGACATTACAGCCTAGCCAGATGCTGCCCTCACCTAACAAATGTATCTAAAATAATATATAAATATAATGGACACACACATACCTACCTCTGCACTTCCAGCAGGCACGACTGTGTAGTGTCACAAGTGGGAACTCTTTGATTTTCCCTTCCCCAGCCCAGGGGTGCCAAGGCCATTTGTAGCACTCCTATTTTCCAGTGCAGCTGGGCACAAACCCAGGAAAATCTCTAGCATATAGTATTACTCATTTCAAAACATTTTTTAAAAATTCTCTCTTTGGAAAAATGGTCCCAAGATCCTGAAACGTGACTTGGAGAAATAAGGAGTTTGCACAGAAGGCTAAAGTCAGAGATCAAAGAACACAAGCTAGTACATTGGGCCAGAGGAGGTTGAAGAGGTCAGGAGTAGCAAGACGTAAAAGGATTTGTAAACAAAGACTTTGAATTCAAAGGTTTGGGAGATGGAGCCATTAAGGCCCAGCGAGGATAGGGTGTCAGGCAATCATGGCTTAGCGTAGGTCAGGATATAGCAAGTTGAATTCCGGGCAAGTAGGACTTTGTTAAAATGAACCCAGACCAACAATAAAGGGCCATTTGTGGAAAAAAATGCCTTTAAAAAAAAAAAAATCAAGATTACAGTCAAATTTCTTTCAATAAACAAACTTTTATTCAATATTTACCAGGCCAGCCATAGTTTCTACAGTCTTAGAAACACTGAATATTCCTCCTCTTTCGGGGTTCTTGCTGTTCAAACACCACCCATTCAAAACTGCGCTCTCGTGACTTGATAGGGAAAAATTTCAGTCTCCTAGTCTGCTATAGGCCAGACACCAATTAAACAATCAGGTCAAACAATATTACTGAATGTGATCAGCTATTGTGAGGTCAGCACACATCATTCACACACACGGTCCCTTAAATGTACAAAGCTGATCTCTAATCAATTTCAGTTGCAATTTTGGAAAAGTCTTTTAAAAAGCCAGCACAGGCACAATGGGCTCCTTTTGTGTTGTATCATTCAATGACTCTAGACCAGATTTGATGTGAATAACAGTATCAAGGTATGGTCTTTGCAATACGGATTTTCTATTTTTCTCCCCTCCTCTGCTCTTAAAAAAAAGTACTGAATATTTTTTTAAATTTGTTCTCCGAATGTGGACCACATTTATATTATTTGCATCATTAGACTTCTTTCTTGAACCACTGCAGTCCCAGAGGCATTTATGCGGATATTTTTCTTGTTAATAGGATTCATAGCAGTTTTGTTCTTTTACCACAACTGAGTAGTTTTGTTGGACACTTCAAAGGGCACAGAAAGTCAATCATGTACTGTGGATTGAATTACCAGCCCAGGAAGGACATTAGTGACCCAACTGGGTATTTACAACAGTCTACCAGCTTCCGGATCATCTTTCGGATTTATTGATGTCAAGGTGAATTCACTGCTCTGGGTTACTAGTCCAATACTATAACCATTGCACTATTGCACCCACGTTGAATCTGGCTGCGTATCATTTCACAGGCACTGGGCACGCACTGGTACATCACCCAAGAGATTATTCTTCCCATACAAGTGCCCAGTCAGAGAGACATCAAGCTATTTTATCACGAGGATATCGCAATTGAGCCCAAGCCTATTCTTGCACGACAATGACACAAGCTCATTTTCCAGTAGGGGTCACTAGACAATGTCTCAAAGTAGGAACTCTGGATTTTACACCTCAGAAACAGAAGCTAACTGCAGGATCCCCATCAGCACCCTACTAAGACCTGCTAACAGTACAGACCAGGGACTGAACAGGGACCTTTCTGGTCTATGTTGTCTGCCATATGCTGCAACTACACACAGGAAGTCACAGGAGAAATTTAAGCCTATTCTGCTGAATGCCTATACAAGGAGCTCAGACACCTGCATGCAAAATACTCAAACACCAAAAACCATTCCAAATGAGAATTATTTTAAAAACATAGCCCATCACTTTACAAAGGTCAATGGAAAACTGGTCAAAGGCCACTTTCATTAACAATATTGTGAAATACCAGCTTAGCTACAGAATTGCATTTAAAACCTACCATAAGAATAGCTTCCTTAATGTGTGAATCTCTTGCACTTTTGGAGATCGAGGCATTTGTTAAAGGGCAAATAAAGTATACACCAGTAACAGAGAAGCTGGTGCGATCTTCCTTCACAGCTCTGCTCGGACCCTAGGATCACAATAAAGAACTTTTTATTTATAGATCACCACCACTTCTCTCGACCCCTCTGTAAAGAAAAGAAGCAAACTGACAGTTTTTAGCCTGACATTAAACGAGCATGCCTTGGGAAGCTGGAAAGCGGGCTGATAGAAGAAATGCTGGTTTTCAGTCTTTTAAAATCAACCTGCTGAGCTGTGATAAATTAAGGCCAGACAATGTTATCAGGAAGGAACAAAGGCATGTTATTCGGAAAAGAGACCTGTGTGTCTGAAACGAAACAGCAGACCTTGAAGATTCTACAGGATATGCCGCAAGCATCTTAATCTGGGAGTTGGCCAACTCAACAGTTGAGACATGCATAAGCTATCCAACCAATCCATGAACCCCAACTGCTGCTGTGGTCTTCAAATTATGGAAATTTACTGACGGAAATCGAAGAAAGATGGACAGTGTTGGGGTGGGCTGTAACTCCAGGTTTTAAACAAAGAATTTAGCATACTATTGGACATGATGATTTAACTCAACTGTCGAAAGGTCAATGAGGCCGTGTCAATGTAAGATTCTGCTCAACATGAAAAGAAAAGGCTATAAAATAAACTGTTAAGGTAGCCTCTTTACTGCAATTGAGAAGGAGGGAACCTGACTGATTATCGGAAGATAAGGGAACCCGACCAAATGTCGGAAGGAGATTACAATCAACAGAACTGGCCACTTCAAGGTGCTTGTTATTTATAATATATTTGAGCATTGTAGTGCTAGAGCATTCTATCGATTGATATTGTCAGAACATTCTAGTGCTAGGAGTTGAGCAGTAAGGAAATTGTTTTGCAGTTTATATTTATACTCATGTTCAAATAAACAAACCTTATAAAACATATGAACCTTTGGGCGAGTCATTAATTTATTCTCTTGTAATTTGCCGGTCAAAATCAACTAACTATAAGCCTGGGTATAAAAAGCCTTGCAATGCAATGTCTCTAAATTGTTAGACTGCTCATTAGACATCCAGTACTGGATAAGCAGAAATTTCCTTCAACTAAATATTGGGAAGACTGAAGCCATTGTCTTCGGTGCCCGCTATAAACTCCATTCCCCAGCTACTGAGTACATCCCTCTCCTTGGCAACTTTGAGATTGAACCAGACCGTTCGCAACCTCGGTGTCATACTTGACCCTGACATGAGCTTCCGACCACATATTCGCGCCATCACTAAAGCTGCCTATTTTTAATCTTCGTAGCATCGCTCGACTCCGCCCCTGTCTCAGTTCATCTGCTACAGAAACCCTTATCCATGCCTTTGCTGTCTCCAGACTTGACTATTCTAATGCACTCTGGTGAGCCTCAGTAAACTTGAGGTCATTCAAAACTCTGCTGCCTGTGTCTTAACTCACACCAAGTCCTGTTCACCCATCACCCGTGCTCGCTGACCTACACTGACTCTCGGTTAAACAAGGCCTCAATTTTAAAATTCTCCTCCTGGTTTTAAAAGCCCTCCTTGGTCTCACCCTCCCCTTCTGTAATCTCTTTCAGTCTTACAACTTTCCGAGGTATCTGTGCTCCTCCAATTCTAGTCTCGAGCATCCCTGATTTTAATCACTCTTTGATCAAGTTTTTGGTCATCTGTCCTAGGATCGCTTTATGTGGCTTGTTGTCAAATTTTGTTTGACAATGCTCCTGTGAAGTACCTTGGGATGTTTTACTATGTTAAAGGCACTATTAAATACAAGTTGTTGTATTTTAATGTCTAGAACATCTGTTCCTTTCTTTATCTGGATATTAAAGCACTACTGGGGAGAATATCATGCGACATGGGAAAACAGTTGGCAGGAGCATTGAGATTTTTTGGGGGGAGGGTGAGGAAGGATTTGTATTGATCATTGGGACATTTGTACTATGTTCAATAGGGCCATTATAGGCAACACAGAATTTCACTACGTCAATCTGATTTGGATTTAAAACCCAAAGTCACTTTTTGTCGTTTAAAAAAAAATAATAATTTGATTTAAGTAACATTGCAAAATGGAAATTTAATGCTTTTTAAAAAAATTATTGAAAATTCAAATAATAATAATAATTATTATTATGTTTTGGACATCTGTAGCTGATATTTCTGTATACTTTTCATGCTGGTACAACTCTACATTGTACCAAAGTCAGTAATTTGGTCCTGGGCAGTGACAATCAGAGAGCAGTCATGTCCCAGTCCTGTGGCACACAAACAAATGAGACAGTTTGGCACTGCTTAAAGATGTGAATATTGGTCTGTATTGCTCAGATGCTATTCCCAATTGAGCCATTGGGGGAAGTTTTAAATTTATATTAGAGTTAAAAAATAACTCTAGTAGATAAGGAACAAACACTTAACATTACAAACTACACGTCAATCAGGTGCAATTTTTGGTCAGTCAGAAAAGACTGCATATTTAATGTATAATATTGGTACAAGATTTACCTGATTATTTAGAGTTTGTGCTTCAGGGAATGCAGCCTCTGCTGCCAGTTCCTTCTTTACTATAATAAAAAGAAATTCAGAAAAATTTAGATTTCTTTACATATTTTAAAATATAAACCCAGTGTCTGATTTGAAACATGGCAACATTTATACCAGAGGTATTGTGCACAGTGTTGGCATGGCTGTCTTCTTGTGGACAGATTGATCACACACTTCCCAGCCCATTCACTGAATACAGTTTCTCTCAACACATTGGGCTGAATTTTATGAGCCCTCCGGCATCAGGGGTCATGGCGGGGGAGGCCCGAAAATTCTGCCGGGAGAGGCCCACCACGACCCCCGACGATGAGAAGGCCCTGCCGCATTTTACCGGCAGCGGCTAGGCCTTGGTGTGGCATGGCCCTCCCTTTCCAAGGGATCCATAAAATAATGTGAAAGTGCTTATGAGCAGGATAGACAGAATCTGCAGTGGGAAGCGGGAACACTCATTTTGCTAATATCTGTTTTCTTAAAAGCATTATTAAAACACTTTATATGCAGCGCTTTCATACTATGGGATATAATTTAGATTGGGGGGGGGGGGGGGGTCATGATTACTAATTCATTTGAAAAGTGGTCCATCAACCAAAACAGTTTGAGATCCTTGGCTTCAGACAATGAGGAAGGCAAGATACAGGAAAGGGAGATCATTGAGCCAGTTATTAGCTTATCGGAATAAAAGATGTATATTCCTTACCATTGCCTCTAGGGTCAAGATGGCTCCCTCATGTTGGAGGTACTGGAACTCAGTGTGTTACCCCAGGTACACCTTGACCAGAGCACTCTATAGCTTCAGTATGATTTCCAGGGACTTGTACACAACTTATTTGGCTTTATATCCAGCATCCTGTTCAGTTTATTTATTACTGCCTCACCATGTGCTAACCAAACTACTTTGATCGGTTATCAAATTTATCAATTTCTTGTTCGGGGTACTTGCCAACTTGGAGAGAACCAGAATGTCAAGCAGTGACCTGCCCAAGAGTCACTGTTGCAGATTGACTGCTTGTCTATTCTAATGCAGCATTTTAAAATACTATTTTTTTCCTCTTTCCATCCCTCAGTCTCAGTTCGAACACCATTCCTCACTCATTTCCAAGACCCTAGGTTCACAGCCAGGCTAGTTTGAATGTAGGCTCAAAAGAGGGGAGGTGGGTCATAAGTAACCCACAAATTGTGTTGGACCTATCAATGGTAACCGATACAGAAGTTCTATCTTACCAATGCTGAACTATTATATAGAGTGAACTCCACTGGATGGTCACTGGGTCTGCTCAGCATATTGGCACCAATGCACTACAGGTAGTGGGGGGGGGCTGCAAGGGAGAGGGGAAAATACACAGCACATACAATTTAATACTGTGCAATATTCTTAATTGTCATCTCATATTTCCCTCACTGCTTCCACCACCACTGTTTTATCCCAGTGAAGTACAGTTCTATACATGTTCACCAAGCACAAACTAAACTTGCAAGTGCAAGAACCTATAATCTTACTGCTGGGTTTTAAAACGCAGCTATGTGGAAATATCACAGGCCCAAATGATATGCTTTACCAAATCCCAGTGAAAACTGTGCATTAACTGCAAAAGTCAAAGGTTAATTGGCTCAGCAGATTTTGCTCCCCTTTCCATGTCCACCTACCCTCACTCTGTAAGCTGCTTGATCCAGATGTGCTTCGCCCCCGATGCTGCTTAATTTCCAGTCTTGATAAAGCTGCAGCTGCCGCCATCTGAGATTCTTCAGCCGGTGTTCTACGAGGTTTCTCTGGCCCCTTGGATTTGGGTTCTGTGGATTTTCTAAAGAAGATCACAGTAACAGAATTTGTTTATCAGTATGGAGTCTATAATAATTTGAAACCTGTGCGTGGTTTCTATGCCAACAAACATCTTTTTTTTTAAGTGAATGCTACATGTAATGAAGTGTTCCACATCAATCCTAGCAAAATATAACTAAGATGTTACAGGAGTCTTCATATACAACAAAATAGTTCAACTTGCTAAACTAGACAAAGAAATCAACATTTTATTTTTTTTTTTAAGAACAGGGAAGGATCATTCAATCCAATAATCCCATCCCAAGATTAATCTCACCCATCCAAATTTCTCTTGAATCCATCAGTTTCAGTGGCCTTCTCTGATAATTTATTCCCAGGGCAGACTGGCCACCTGGGAAAGCAGTGCCCATGAATGGTTTCATAATGCTGCAGTATTGGCATCCATCCACCTGAGAGAATCTCATGCCTTTTCAGGAAAGCCAGCCCCCTCTCCCCAATACTACCCCACCCCCCCCCGCCCATTTACTGCCTAGCTTTTATGACTCACCAAGTGTAAAAGTTTCTGCTCAATTTTCCTTCTTACTCCTAAATTTGCTATTTTTTAAACTTGAGTCCATGTGTCCATTATTTAAATCCAACAAAGTGAACAATTTTCCTGGATTAATTGTGTCAATCAGGTCATATAGTCTTTTTTCCAAAGAAAGCAATGCATCTTCTTTAACTTTTGCCTCATATGTTAAAATTCTCATACCCAGAATCAACTTTGTTATATGCCTTTCTACCACCAAGAATCCTTCACATGAACACAACAGTACACTGAATCCCAAACAAGGTTAGACAAATGCTCCATAGCAACAAAACAATCTTTTTTCTGATTTGTACTGTATCCATCTGCAAGTCAGTACTTTATCTATATTTTTACAAATAAAATGCGACTAAACTATCAGCATCCTGTAGCACCGTTCCATTTATCACACACTTGCTCTTATGGTTCCTAACTCCAATACTGTTTTATTTACATATGGATTATCAACTTGTGCAGTAGAATTAGATGAAAGGAAATTCTATAACTCTTCAGGAACAAGATTATTTTAGGAAAAAGACAGGAGTGTATACAACTGGGGATAGCACAGTAGATTACATACTGGACTTTCACCTCTAGGATGTGGGTTCAAATCCAGCACACACTTATAGGGTGAAAGCCTCCTGTCCACTGGCTGCAAGGAATTGATTTTCAGCAGTCATAATCCAATTCTTGAAGTCACAGGATGGCTGGCATGGGAAATGGAAAGATGTCACATTGCTACTGTAGGTGGTGCTCTTCTCAGATTGAGGCACATTATTGGGGCAGCAGAGAGAGACTTTTACTCTACACCTGGCTGTTCTATACTTGACCTGGGAGTGCTTAATTATGTCACTGGGTGCCTGATATGGGAACAGTTCCATTTGCAGCACCAATATTCTGCAGCTTGAATGAGAATAAATTTTGAAAAAAAACACACCTCTCCATGAACCTTACACCATGCACTGTAAAAATAAATAAATAAAATGGGATACATGCAAGAGATTTCAAAGCTGTGGTGTTTATGACATCTGCGCCCTGCTTTGCTGAGATCACTCCCTTGTTCCTAGTTAGGCATTATTTCTCTATGAACATTATACACATTATATTTCACCATCAGCCTCTATTCCCATTACTTGAAACCATCACATCGATCATATCATCACTTTTTAATGCTACATGAATCAAAGAAGCAAATAATCTCTCAGTGGCAGTTGCCATCAGCATTAATGTAAGGCAGAAACTATGCAATCCCAGCCACCCAGTTGCTAGAGAGGTATGGGGACCAGGAAGATCCCAATACTCACCCTGGACTTTACCAATTGGCCATTCTTCAGTGCAAGTGTAGACAGAAGGAAAAGGCAGGTGAGAAGGTTGAAAAAAATATCAGGAATGGGAACCCAAAATGAATTTCCTTCCTATCTTACCCTTATCCTACCCCAGGGGGCATGGAGGCTAACTGTAGCACTGCTACAGCTAACTCAGCAGAGACTGCGATTGAATGTAGGACATTCCTGAGCTGTTTGGTTTAATTACACTCCAAGTAATGCACTTCCAGCTGAGCCACTTTACTAAGTATAATAAATTCAACCAAAACAAACTTGAGGGAAAAGTAAGTTAATTAACGGTAAAGAGAATGAAGTAAACAAAATAGAATAGGGATGGAGGTACTAAATGCTGATTACATGGTGCTTGTGGGTGGCTGATACATTAAGGTTTCTCAGCATGGTGAGCTTGTGCTAGGAACAATGCTGGTTTACGGTTGAAGCAATTCATTTCTTCTCGATCCTTGGGGTTCCACTGGATCAGCAAATAAAGGGAATATTTCTATGCCATCGCTCGCTGCATGAGATATGTTCATCTCATCTTACTTGTTTTTGTTTCCCCAGAAAATCAAAGGGATGTGCACCATCTTGTGCAACCCCAATACAGATCACTCGATGCAAAGCATATTTTAAACATGATCTACAGAGATTAAAGGTTTTACTGCAAAGCTGCACACTAAAATAAACATATTAATATGCAGAACTGCAGAAAGCTGCTTTCAACAACAAATTTGAATAGAGTAACAGCTCCCTGAGATCTACAAGACTGTAATCTAACACATAGTATGCAACAGTGTGGTCCATGGACACCTATGGAGTCCAGAAGGCATGGTAGCACATATAAAGTTTAAATCTATCCTCCCATTAATGTGCATGTACGTCACATTGCTGGTACTAACATCGCAAGTGTCCTGACCTAGGATTTATCGTGAGGCAGTACTGCTAAATCAGCCCTTTCCAAACTTATAGTCCTTCAAAATTCAAAATGAACAGATCAATAAATAAGAAATACAAATGTGTCTAAGAGTTGCCTTGGCTTCAAGGGTTGGATTACTAGGACTCAAGGACCACAGGTTGACCATTCCTGATCTATGAGAGTTCAAAGAATGTCATGATGTGAAAACAGTCTCTCTGAACGTACAGGTTACACTGCTGTTGAGTGAACAAATTAAACAGTAGCATAAACTGATGTAGTCAGACAAGAAAAAAGCCCAGGCTCAATTCTTGATCTGTGCCAAGCAGGCTGATCTGCTTTAGAGCAACAGTATGGTGATCAATTGGAATCAGTGCTCCCTGGGTTGGGGGTTTGGGGAAAAACAAAAGTGTCAGTCAGGGCTCGGATATCTCATCACCATCTAGCAATCCCTGCTGGAGGTATAGGTGTGAACAAAGTTTGACTGTGATGTCCTTGTGGTTAACCAGCCTGGTGACACTCACTGGAAGGTTGGCATGATTAACAGCCAGTCAGATGAGGCCTTGACAGACATCAAAAGTGCATGAAATTGTATCTTAGTTTTTTCCTGTACTCTCCTTGCTAACATTAAAAACTGTAATTTTGTAGCTTAGTGCCACTCCTAGTTATTTTCAACTTAACTTTAGCATCTCACAGTTATTGGGACAGCTCCAATAACCTTCTGTTTAGACATTTACAAGAGGATATTAAACTTCCATCCTGAAGTTATGACTGAAGTGTTACTCAGGATTCACTTGCAGTCAAATAGAGGGAAGCTCTAGAACCACAGAAAAAGTATAGCACAGAAGGAGGTCATTCAGCCCATCATGTCTGCGCTGGCCGAATAAATTATCGGCACAAACTAATCCCACCTTCCAGCACCTGGTCCATAGCCCCGCAGGTTACAGCACCTCAGGTACATGTCCAGGTTCCTTTTAAAAGAATTGAGGGTCTCTGCCTCCACCACCATTCCTGGCAGCGAATTCCATACACCCACCACCCTCCGGGTGAAAAAGTTTCCCCTCATGTCACCTCTAATCCTTCTATCAATCACCTTAAATCTGTGCCCCCGGTAACTGACCTCCCCGCCAGGGGAAACAGGTCCTTCCTGTCCACTCTAACTAGGCCCCACATAATTTTGTACACCTCAATCAAGTCACTCCTCAACCTCCTCAGTTCCAGGGAAAACAACACTAGCCTATCCAATCTTTCCTCATAGCTACAACCTTCAAGCCCTGGCAACATTCTTGTAATCTCCTCTGTACTCTCTCCAGAGCAATTATGTCCTTTCTGTAATGTGGTGACCAGAACTGCACGCAGTACTCCAGCTGTGGCCTAACCAACACTCTAAACAGCTCCAGCATCACATCCCTGCTTTTGTACTCTATACCTCAGCCAATAAAGGAAAGCAATCCATATGCCTTCTTCACCACTCTATCTACCTATCCTGCCACTTTCAGGGACCTGTGGACATGCAGTCCAAGGTCTCTCACTTCTTCTACCCCTCAATATCCTCCCGTTTATTGTGTATTCCCTCGCTTTATTTGCCCTCCCCAAATACGTTACCTCACACTTCTCTGGATTGAATTCCATTTGCCACTTTTCCGCCCACTCAACCAAAACATTGATATACGAACATACAAATTAGGAGCAGGAGTAGGCCATCGGCCTTTCGAGTCTGCTCCTCCATTCAATAAGTTCATGGCAGAACTGATTACTCCAAATTTCCACCTACCCCTGATGACAAGGGGGTGGAAGGTTAAGAATCTATCTACCTCTGCCTTAAAAATATTCAAAGACTCTGCTTCCACCGCCTTTTGATCATTCTTGAGTCCATGGCTTTCCTCCTCACTATCAACTACATGGTTAATTTTGTGTCATCAGCAAATTTCCCAATCATGCCACCCACATTTAAGTCCAAATGATTAATATAAACCACAAACAGCAAGGGACCCAACACTGAGCCCTGTGGACCACCACTGGAAACAGCTTTCCATTCACAAAAACATCCGCCAACTACTACCCTTTGTTTCCTGTCACTGAGCCAATTCTGGATCCAACCTGCCACATTCACCTGTATCCCATGGGCTTTCATTTTACTGACCAGTCTGCCATGCGGGACCTTGTCAAATGCCTTACTAAAATCCATGTATACCACATCGATTGCACTACCCTCATCAATCCTCCTCGTCACTTCCTCAAAAAACTCAAATCAAGTTATGCTGCAGCTCTATAAGGCCCTGGTTCGACCTCACTTGGAATATTGTGTTCAGTTCTGGTCACCTCATTATAGGAAGGATGTGGAAGCTTTAGAGAGGGTGCAGAGGAGATTTACCAGGATGCTGCCTGGACTGGAGGGCATGTCCTACGAAGAAAGATTGAGGGAGCTAGGGCTTTTCTCATTGGAGCGAAGAAGGATGAGAGGTGACTTGATAGAGGGGTACAAGATGATGAGAGGCATAGATAGAGTTGATAGCCAGAGACTTTTTCCCAGGGTGGAAAGGGCTATCACCAGGGGGCATAATTTTAGGGTGATTGGAGGAAGGTTTCAGGGAGATGTCAGAGGTAGGTTCTTTACACAGAGAGTGATGGGTGCGTGGAATGCGCTGCCAGCGGTGGTAGTAGAAGCAGATACATTAGGGGCATTTAAGCGACTCTTGGATAGGTACATGGATGATAGTAGAATGAAGGGTAGTTAGTTAGTTTGATCTTAGAGTAGGTTAAAGGTTCGGCACAACATCGTGGGCCGAAGGGCCTGTCCTGTGCTGTACTGTTCTATGTTCTAAATCCATGCTGACTATCTCTGATTAATCCATGCCTTTCCAAGTGACAGTTTATCCTGTCCCTCAGTACCGGGCTTATCCCTCGCACCCTTTTTAAACAATGGTACAATGTTCGCAGACCTCCAATCATCTGGTACCTCGCCTGTATCTAGTGAGGATTTAAAGATGATCCTCAGCGCATCTGCTATTTCCTCCCTGGCTTCCTTTAACAACCTGGGATGCAATCCATCCGGTCCTGGCGATTTATCCACTTTTAAGGATGTCAGACCCTCAAGCACTTCCTCTCTCATTATGCCTATAGTATCTAATATTTCATACTCCTCCTCTTTAACTACAATGTCTGCCTCAACCCTCTCCTTTTTGTGAAGACAGAGACAAAAAACTAATTAAGAACCCTGCCCACATCTTCTGCATCCACGCACAAGTTCCCCTGTACATCTCAGATAGGCCCTACCCTTTCCTTAGTTATCCTTTTGCTCTTAATGGGATATACAGCTCCATAAAGGAGGAAGCAAATCACTTTGGGCATTCACATCACAATCACAGCTGTTAATGACACTAACAAAAAAAGGCTGAAACTCAAGGTCAACTGAACAACAGGTACAAGTCTATTTCCAGTATTTTCTGTTTTTATTTCAGATTTCCAGCATCTGCAGTATTTTGCTTTTGTACAAGTCTGGGACTGGTACTTGCTGACAGCAGTATGAATCCAACAGGCCTAAGTTATACTTGTGCACCTCAGTCTCCACACAATGAAAATGTAGCTCTGTTCATCCCTTTTGCTCCATTGACTGGCATTTGAATGACGATTAAACTTTATGAAAGCAGGGAGCCCATCACTCCTTCAGTTCTCCACCAAAAACAAATAAAGTTTCAAAATAAATTTTTTAAAGCTCCAGGCGGTCTAAACTTGGCTTTGCACCCGTTGCAGTTTTTGCCAATGTAACAACAATGACACTTCGTAAGTAATTCATTGGCTGTGAGACACGGAGACAACCTGAAGATGTGAAAAGTGCTATATAAATACAAGTTCTTTCCTTACTACAGCAGAGACAATTCAAAGCACTGTCAGGAGTAGTTCTCGAAGGTGGTCTTAATGCAGGACATCCCAACCAAATTGCTCTATGGTATTTCCTACAATGTAATGCAAAAACCACTTTACATGGCTGTATAGTTTCACTGGCTCCCAAAGCAGCCTTCAGATCACTCAAATGGTCTCTGCACACATTCATGTGAATATTGCGGTCTCAGCAACCAATGGTCAATAAAAAAAATTAAAATAAGCAAAACAAAAAGACTGGTAATCAAACAGCACAATAATCAGCATTGAAAATCATAGTGATCATTTCGGCTGAGCTCAAACACTGATATGGTGATGTTTCCCCACCTATTTCCATAAATATGCATGGATACAATATAAACAATTTTCATTTATGTAGCACCTTTAATGTAGGAAAGCATCTAAAAGTGCTTCACAGAAGCATAATCAAAAATTGATACCGAGCCAAAGGAGATATTAGGAAGAGTGACTAAAAACTTGGTCAAAGAGGTAGTTTTTAAGTAGAGTCTTAAAGGGCAAAGAAGAAGAGGTTTAAAAAAAGAATTCCAGATGTGAGTTCTTTATTGCCCACGTAACTTGTACCTACTCATTTATGTTTTATATAATTTTATCCTTCACATTCTTAAGCATAATAGCAATATACCTGCAATCTCCTATCTACTACCTTGACAAAGCTATATTGAATATACTCCAAGTAACTATGCAAAGAGGGAGCACAATGATAAAGGCTGGTGAAAAGTACTGTTAACACAGTCATGTGACAGAAGAATATTTTCCAGTAATTGCATACTTCATGCATTTAGATAAAAGTGTGACTATTCCTATTACAGAGGAGATGGCGTCATAGTCACTAGACTAGTAACTCAGAGGCCCAGGCTAATCCCCTAGAGACACATTCAAATCCCACCAAAGTAACCGGTGGACTTTACATTAATTCATTCAATTATTTAAGAAAATTCTGAAACTGAAAGCTAGTTTCAGTAATGGTGCCATGAAGCTATCATCGATGGTCATAAAAACCATCTAGCTCACTAATGTCCTTTAGGAAAGGAAATCTGCCATCCTTACTGGCCTGGCCTACATGTGACTCCAGACCCACAGCCATGTGGTTGACTCTTAACTGCCCTCTGAAATGGCAGTTCAAGGGCAATTAGGGATGGGCAACAAACACTGGCCTTGCCAGCAACACCTACCTCCTGTGAAAGAGTTTTAAAAAATTTTTTTAAAAGGCAAGTAGCACCTAAGCAATCAAGCACAAAACTGCATCTGTACCCTACTGGTTAAATTCCATTTTGGAACAATAAACAGCAAGGATTTAAATTCAGGTGTTTTCCACTACTCTGGCACAGGTTGGTGAACTGAATGCAAGCTAGTTTTAAGATGATAGATTGTTGTTCTAGGTTTGTGCCATTCAAACAAAAACCTTACAATTACAGCAGTGTACTGAAAACACAAACGTGCAAGTTACAATAGTTTGCAACACCTGAACACAGTAAACACTCTGCAGTACCCTTCACATACTGGTAAAAGTCATTGTGCAAACAAATCACTCAAGTAATAAGTATTTCTTAAACTTAAAGCAGTTATTTTAATGCTTCAGTTGGTCAGTTTCTTCACCCTTTTCGAAACAAAATTCTGGAAAAGTATTACTTTGTAAAATAACTTTTCTCTATTCTGTATTCAATTATGTATATACTGTATCCAATTATGTAAACATTGCCTACAAAACAAACTTGACCGAAGGGAGAGGAGACTTTCGCATGCAATTATTGTAAAAGGGAACTAACTCCTTGTAAAGACCTGATCTGTTTTTCAATTTTAGTACAATTATTTGCCATTCCTCTGGACAGAACAAGGTCATTTTTCCTCTTATTAGACCACCAAAAGTAATAACATTTCTCCTCCTCTCTTTCTCCTAAAAATTTGACCGAACCATCTGATCAGAAGTCATGATGACACCCAGAACAAAAACAAACAAGGTTTAAGTCCCTGAGAAAGCACGATAAACCACTTGTATTTACATAACACCTTTAACATAGTTAACCATCCCGCAGTATTTCACAATAGTGTAATCAGCCAAATATTAACACCAAACCAAAGGAGGAAGCATTAGGACAGGTGACCAAAAGTTTGGTCAAATATGTAGACTTTAAAGGAGAGGGAGGTGCAGGGATTCAGGAAAAAGCATGTTGATAGCTTTCCTCGAGCATGAATTAAGGATCTCACCCCAAACCGAGATGAAAGAAATCTTCCCTAAATACTGAACAGGGAAAACTCAGCCAGAATCTTCACCAGACCACTCCACGGGGTAGCAGTTAATCACAACAATCTAACAAAACACCAGAGAGCAAAAAGTAACCACAGTCTGGAGAAAAATAGGGAGAAAATTAATTTAAAACATCCTTTCTATATGTAACAAAAACAAGAAATGCTGGATTCACTCAGCAGGTCTGGCAGCATCTGTGGAAAGAGAAGCAGAGTTAACGTTTCGGGTCAGTGACCCTTCTCCTTTAAGTTTACGAGAAGGGCAGAAGGCAAAGATCATATAGTCTAACATTATATCCGCACTGTGGTGGGTGTGTCACAGATTGAGTAGCCAGAGTTCTCATTAGGGTAACAGAAGCAGTGAGATTTATCAAAGAAAGTGAGGAAGACCACACGTTGGATTGTGAATCTTTCCAACAGAGAAACGAGTTTAATTCTGAAACCAAAGCTTTAAACTCCTTGAGGCTGTAGATTCAGGCTTCCTACCTGTGGCTCCACTTAGCCCGTTATCCCTCTCCCTTGAGCTAAATGCTGCACCCTCACCATTCTTTTTTTCTTTGGCCTCCTTATCTCGAGAGACAATGGGTAAGCGCTTGGAGGTGGTCAGTGGTGTGTGGAGCAGCGCCTGGAGTGGCTGTAAAGGCCAATTCTAGAGTGACAGGCTCTTCCACAGGTGCTGCAGAAAAATTTGTTTGTCGGGGCTGTTACACAGTTGGCTCTCCCCTTGCGCCTCTGTCTTTTTTCCTGCCAACTGCTAAGTCTCTTCGACTCGCCACACTTTAGCCCCGCCTTTATGGCTGCCCGCCAGCTCTGGCGAACGCTGGCAACTGATTCCCACGACTTGTGATCAATGTCACAGGATTTCATGTTGCGTTTGCAGACGTCTTTAAAGCGGAGACATGGACGGCCGGTGGGTCGGATACCAGTGGCGAGCTCGCTGTACCATGTGTCTTTGGGGATCCTGCCATCTTCCATGCGGCTCACATGGCCATGCCATCTCAAGCGCTGCTGACTCAGTAGTGTGTATAAGCTGGGGATGTTGGACGCCTCGAGGACTTCTGTGTTGGAGATACGGTCCTGCCACCTGGTGCCAAGTATTCTCCGGAGGCAGCGAGGATGGAATGAATTGAGACGTCCCTCTTGGCTGACATACGTTGTCCAGGCCTCGCTGCCATAGAGCAAGGTACACAACAATCTAACAAAACACCAGAGAGCAAAAAGTAACCACAGTCTGGAGGAAAAAAAGGGAGAAAATTAATTTAAAACATCCTTTCTATATGTCTCTCCTTTAAGTTTACGAGAAGGGCAGAAGGCAAAGATCATATAGTCTCACATTATATCCGCACTGTGGTGGGTGTGTCACAGATTGAGTAGCCAGAGTTCTCATTAGGGTAACAGAAGCAGTGAGATTGATCAAAAAAAGTGAGGAAGACCACACATTGGATTGTGAATCTTTCCAAGAGAGAAACGAGTTTAATTCTGAAACCAAAGCTGCAAACTCCTTGAGGCTGTAGATTCAGGCTTCCTACCTGTGGCTCCACTTAGCCCGTTATCCCTCTCCCTTGAGCTAAATGCCGCACCCTCACCAACCTCCACAATATCCCTCTCACCTGGTGTCATCGGTTAAGGCATGACCCGGCCCCGCGCTTTTAAACGTTATGTCCCGCTTCAACTCGCCAAAAAATTTCTTCATCTTTCCGCCAGGCCTTCTTGAACTCCCAGTGTCACCTCATCAAAAGTCCCCCGACCCCGCACCGGAAACACACTGCACCTCCGACCGGAAGCAAGCCATTTCACGCTTGTACCAACGCCGTTGCCGGGGCAACAAACTGTGCTCCCACTCGCGCAGAACGCAGCAGATCAGACTTACCTGCTCGTGTTGGAAACATCAAACAATTGCATTTCTAATCAGTGGCAGAGTCAGATAAAAATAAAAGCGGGAAATAATGAAAATATAAAATAAAAACAAATGTTGAAGAGCAAATCTTAAGCTTAAAAAAAAATCCTGGAAATTTGAAAAAAAGCAGGGAATGCTAAGCAGATCAGTCAGTATCTACGAAGAGAAAAGACACATTAATGGTTAAGGTCTAAACCAGTGGGGTGCAGACAGGGTTTAATCCTTGGACATAAAAACAAGAAATGCTGGAAACACTCAGCAGGTCTGGCAGCATCTGGAGAGAGAAGCAGAGTTAACGTTTCAGGTCAGTCACCTTTCATCAGAACTTGGCAAATATTAGAAATGTAAAAGGTTTTAAGCAAGTAAAGTGGGGGTAGGGCAAGAGATAACAAAAGAGAAGGTGTTGATAGGACAAGGTCACAGAGAATAACTGACCAGAACGTCATGGAGCAAAGGAAAATGGTATGTTAATGATGTGGCGAAAGACAAAGCGTTAGTGCAGAGAGGGTGTTAATTGACAGAAAAATGAACAGCCCTGGCCCCAAGCACAAACATGAAAAAAACAGTGGGTAGGCACAGTAGAAACAAACTAAAATAAAAGAAAAAATAGCTAAAAATAAAAAGGAGGGCCCATCATGCTTTGAAATTATTGAACTCAATAATCGGTAAATGAGGTGCTGTTCCTCGAGCTTGTGTTGATGTTCGCTGGAACACTGCAGCAATCCCAGGGCAGAGATGTGGACATTAGAGCAGGGTGGGGGTGGTGTTGAAATGGCCAGCAATCGGAAGCTCGGGGTCATGCTTTAAGACTGAGCGGAGGTGTTCCGCAAAGTGGTCAGCCAATCTGCATTTGGTCTCCCCATCGTAGAGGAGACCACATTGTGAGTAGCGAATACAGTATACTAAATTGAAAGAAGTACAAGTAAATCACTGCTTCATCTGAAAGGAGTGTTTGGGGCCTTGGATAATGAGGAGAGAGCAGGTAAATGGGCAGGTATTATATTTCCTGTGATTGCAAGGAAAGGTGCCGTGGGAAGGGGACAAGGTGGTGAGGATAATGGAGGAGTGGACCAGGGTGTCGCGGAGGGAACGATTCCTTCGGAATTCTGACAGGGGAAGATGCGTTTGGTAGTGGCATCACGTTGGACGTGGCAGAAATGGCAGAGGATGATTCTTTGGATGTGGAGGCTGGTGGGTTGGAATGTGAGGACACAGGGAACCCTGTCGCGGCTCTGGGCGGGAGGGGAGTGGGTGAGGGTAGAGGTGCGGGAAGTGGGCAGGACACGGTTGAGGGCCCTGACAACCACAGTGGGGGGGAATCCTCGGTTGATGAAAAAGGAAGACATATCAGAAGCACTGTCCTGGAAGGTTGCATCATCAGAGCAGATGCGTCGGAGACGGGGAAACTGGGAGAATGGAATGGAGTCCTTACAGGAGGCAGGGTGTGAAGAAGTGTAGTCGAGGTAGCTGTGGGAGTTGGTGGGCTTGTAATGAATATTAGTAGACAGCCCATCCCCAGAGATGGAGACAGAGAAGTTGAGGAAGGGAAGGGAAGTGTCAGAGATGGACCATGTAAAGATGAGACAAGGGTGGAAATTAGAAGCCAAATTGATAGAATTTTCTCGTTCCGGGCGGGAGCAGAAAAGGACATCGATACAGTCATCAATATACCGGAAAAAGAGTTGGGGGAGGGGACCTGGGTAGGACTGGAACAAGGAATGTTCGACATATCCCACAAAAAGATAGGCATAACTAGGACCCATGTGGGTACCCATAGCAACACCTTTCACTTGAAGGAAGTGTGTGGAGTTGAAGGAGAAGTTGTTCAATATGAGAACAAGTTCAGCCAGGCGGAGGAGGGTGGTGGTGGTGGATGGGGACTAGTTGAGCCTCTGTTCAAGGAAGAAGCGGAGAGCCCTCAAACCATCCTGGTGGGGGATGGAGGTGTAGAGCGATTGGACGTCCATAGTGAAAAGGAGGCAGTTAGGGCCAGTAAACTGGAAAATGATCCAAAGGATCATCCTCCGCCATTTCCGCCACATCCAGCGTGATGCCACTACCAAACGCATCTTCCCCTCCCTTCCCCTGTCAGCATTCCGAAGGCATCATTCCCTCCACGACAAGCTGGTCCACTCCTCCATTACCCCCACCACCTCGTCCCGTTCCCACGGCACCTTTCCCTGCAATCCTCGGAGGTGTAATACCTGCCCTTTACCTCCTCTCTCATTATCCAAGGCCCCAAAAACTCCTTTCAGGTGAAGCAGTGATTTACTTGTACTTCTTTCAATTTAGTATACTGTCTTCACTGCTCACAATGTGGTCTGCTCTGCACTGGGGAGACCAAATGCAGATTGGGTGACCGCTTTGCGGAACACCTCCACTCAGTCCGAAAGCATGACCCCGAGCTTCCAGTTTCTGGCCATTTCAACACACACCCCTGCTCTCATGCCCAATTCTCTGTCCTGGGATTGCTGCAGTGTTCCAGTCAACATCAACACAAGCTCGAGGAACAGCACCTCATTTACCGATTAGGCACGCTACAGCCTGCCGGACTGAACATTCAGTTCAATAATTTCAGAGCATGACGGGCCCCCCTTTTTATTTTTATTTTTAGTTATTTTTTTTTTTTTCTTTGTTTATTTTATTTTAGTTTGTTTCTACTGTGCCTACCCACTGTTTTTTTCATGTTTGTGCTTGGAACCAGGGCTGTACATTTTTATGTCAATTAACACCCTCTCTGCACTAACGCTTTGTCTTTCAGCACACCATTAACATACCGTTTGCCTTTGCTCCATGACGTTCTGGTCAGTTATTCTCCAACCTTGTCCTATCAACAACTTCTCTTTTGTTATCTCTTGCCACACCCCCGCTTTACTTGCTTAAAACCTTTTACATTTCTAATATTTGCCAGTTCTGATGAAGGGTCACTGACCTGAAACGTTAACTCTGCTTCTCTCTCCACAGATGCTGCCAGACCTGCTAAATATTTCCAGCATTTCTTGTTTTTATTTCAGATTTCCAGCATCTGCAGTATTTTGCTTTTATTTTCATCCTTAGACCTCTGTTCTGATGAAAAATTATACCTGAAACTTGCCTTTTCTCTTTACTTTTCTTCAATTAAACTATAAAGAGACATTTCGTTGTCCCAATGTCATCAAACATAAAATCTAACAAAAATGCCCCCTTTCTAGAAGGACACAACTAATTGATTTGGGTAACTAAATTATTAATAAAAGAAATTGAGGACACTTATCAAATTGAATAATATTGCCACCCGTGTAGAATCTTCCCTCTAGTCCCTGCAGTGACTATGGTTTGTGGAAGGCCTCAAGTGAACCAGGGGTCTCTTTACGGATGCTGACTAACCCACAATCACAGAATGATACTGCACAGAAAGGGGCCATTTAGTACATTGTACCTGTGTCAGCTCTTTGAAAGAGCTATTCAATTCATCCCACTCTATCCCCATAGCCCTATAAATCTTTTCCCTTCAAGTATTTATCTAATTCCTTCTGGAAAGTTACCATTGAGTCTGCTTCCACCATGCCTTCAGGGAGTGCATTCCAGATCATGGCAACTCGCTGCGTAAAAAACAATTCCAATTGTCACCTCTGGTTCTTTTGCATATCACCTTAAATCCAGTTCCTCTAGTTACCAAACCTTCTGCCACTGGAAACATATTTCTCCTTATTTACTATTTTTGATTTATGATTTTGAACACCTCTGTCAAAAGTCCTCTTAAAATTCTCTGCTCTAAGGAGAACACAAGAAATGTGGCGCAGTGGTTAGCACCGCAGCTTCACAGCTCCAGGGACCCGGGTTCAATTCTGGGTACTGCCTGTGTGGAGTTTGCAAGTTCTCCCTGTGTCTGCGTGGGTTTTCCCCGGGTGCTCCGGTTTCCTCCCACAGCCAAAAGACTTGCAGGTGATAGGTAAATTGGCCGTTGTAAATTGCCCCTAGTGTAGGTAGGTGATAGGGAATATGGGATTACTGTAGGGTTAGTATAAATGGGTGATTGTTGGTCGGCACAGACTCGGTGGGCCGAAGGGCCTGCTTCAGTGCTGTATCTCTAAATAAATAAAAAAAATAGGAGCAGAAGTAGACCATATGGCCCATTGAGCCTGCTCTGCCATTCAATACAATCATGGCTGATCTTGGGCTTCAATTCCACTTTCCTGCCTGCTCCCCATATCCCTTGATTCTCTGCAAAACCAAAAATCTATCTATCCCAGCCTTAAATGTATTCAATGATGGAGCTTCTACAACCCTCTGGGGTAGAGAATTCCAAAGATTCACAACCCTTTGTGAAGTAATTTCTCCTCAACTCAGTCCTGAATAATTGACCCCCTTATCCTGAGACAGTCCCCTTGTTCTAGATTCCCTGATCAGTGGGAACAATCTCTCAGCTTCTACCCTATCAAGCCATTCAGAATCTTGCATGTCTCAATTAGATTGCCTCTCATTCTTCTAAATTCCAGAGAATATAGGCTCAATTTACTCAGCCTCTCATCACAAGACAACCCCCTCATCCCAGGGACCAATTTAGTAAATTTTCACTGCGCTGCCTCCAGTGCAAGTATATCCTTTCTTAAATGTGGAGACCAAAACTGCACACAGTATTCCAGGTGTGATCTCACCAAAGCCCTGTACAATTTTAGTAAACTGCTTTATTCCTGTACTCCAATTCCCTTGCAATAAAGGCCAACATGCCATTTTCCTTCCTAATAGCCTGCTGCACCTGCATGTTAACTTTGTGCATTCCTTGTACGAATACTCCCAAGTCTCTCTGAACATCAACACTTACCAGTTTCATACCTTTTAAAAAATATTCTGCTTTTCTATTTTTACGATCAAAGTGAACAACTTCACACTTCCCTACATTATACTCAATTTGCCATCTTCTTTCCCACTCATTTAACCTGTCTATATCTCTTTGCAGCCTCTCTACATCTTTCCTGCAGCTTATCCTTCCATTGAGCTTTGTATCATCAGCAAACTTAGATACATTACTCTCTGTCTCTACATCCAAGTCATTAATATAGAGTGTAAATAGCTGAGGCCCCAGCACTGATCTTTGTGGCACCCCACTATTCACTGGCTGCCAGCTTGAAAATGCCCCATTTATGCCCACTCTCTGCTTCCTGTCTGTTAACCAATCCTCTGTCCACACTAATGTATTACCCCCAACACCATGAGCCCTTATCTTACCTATTAATCTTTTATGTGGCACATTATCGAATACTTTTGAAAATCCAGGTAAACTACTGGTTCTTCTTTATCTACCCTACTAGTTACATCCTCAAAAAACTCTAATAAATTTGTCAAACAGAATCTCCCTTTAGTAAAACCATGCCAACTTGTTCTAATCATACTATGCTTTCCTAAGTGCAATGTTAAGACTTCTTCGATAATAGTTTCCAGCATCTTCCCAATGACTGATGTTAGGCTAACTGGCCTGTAGTTCCCTGTTTTCTCTCTACCTCCTTTCTTGAAAAGCGGTGTAACATTTGCCAACTTCCAATCTGACGGGACCATTCCTGAATCTAAGCAATTCTGGAAAATCATAGCCAGCGCATCTACTATCTCTGCAGCTATCACTTTTAGAACTCCAGGACATCTGGTCCCGGGGACCTGTCAGATTTTAGTCCCTCAAGTTTCTCCAATACTTTTTCTTGGCTGATATCAATATCCTTAATTTCCTCACTCTTTTTAGCCCCTAGGTTACTGCCTATTTCTGATATGGAACTTGTGTCTTTTCCTGTGAAGACAGACACAAAATATTTGTTCAATGATTCTACCATTTCCTCATTCCCCATGATGATTTCTCCTGTCTCTGCCTCTAAGGGACCAATGTTTACTTTAGCTACTCTCTTCCTTTTTATGTACTTATAAAAGCTCTTACAATCTGTTTTTATATTGCTGGCTAGTTTACTCTCATATTCTATTTTTTTCCCTTTTTATCAACATTTTGGTGGCCCTTTGCTGGTTTCTAAAACACTCCCAATCCTCAGACTTGCAACTATTTTTGCAACATTGTAAGCCTCTTCTTTTAGTCTAATACTCTCCTTAACTTCCTGAGTGAGCCACAGATGAGTCTTTCTTGACGAGTTTTGGTTTTTGAATGGAATGTACTTTTGTTGAACCCTTTGAAATGTTTCTTTAAATGTTTCCCACTGTTCATTTACTGCCATACCTTCCTATCTATTTACCCAATTAACCTCAGGCAGTTCTCCCTCATACCTTCATAATTAGCTTTGTTTAAGTTTAAGATTCTTGTTTGTGATTGAAATGTGCCACTTTCAAACTTAACATGAAATTTAATGGTATTATAATCACTACTTCCCAGTGGATCTTTTATGATGACATTGTTTATTAACCCTGCTTCATTACACAATACGGGATCTAAGATAGCTTTATCCCTAGTCAGTTCTACAATGTATTGCTCCAAGAAAGTGCCACGAAAGCATTCTGCAAATTCATCTTCTAGACCACTGTTGCCAGTTTGATTTTCCCAGTCTATATGCAGATTAAAGTTGCCAATATTTTTTACATGCTGCAATAATTTCCCATTTAATGTTCTGTCCAATAATATAACTATGTCAGAGGGCCTGTAAACTACTCCCACCAGTGTTTGCTGACTCCTGCTACTCCTAATTTCCATCTGAACTGATTCTACCTCATGACCTTCTGAGGCCAGATCCCTTCTTATTAATGTCCTTATGCCATCCTTTATTATCAGGGCTAGCCCTCCTCCTTTGCAATTCTGTCTGTCTCTCTGAAATATTGTGTACCCTGGAATATTCATTTCCCAACCTTGATCTCCTTGTAACCATGTCTTGGTAATGGCAACTAGATCGAGATCATTTACCTCTATTCGTGCCACCAGTTCATCTATCTTATGACAGATGCTTCGTGCCTTGAGATAAAGGAACATTAGTTTCATTTTTTTACCATTCCCTGCAATGACCTTATTTGCCAATGTACAATTTTTGTTAAACTCTCTGTCCCTTCCTGTCCCAGCTTCTCTAATCTCTTTAATAACCTCTCAGCGCTCCCTATCTCTGTAATCTCCTCCAACCCCACAACCCTCCAAGATATCTGCACTGCTCTAATTCTGGCCTCTTGTGTATCCCTGATTTTAATCACTCTACCATTGGTTCCCTAGGCCCCAAGCTCTGGAATACCCTCCCTACACGTCTCCGCCTCGCCACCTCATTTTCCTCCTTTAAGACACTCCTTAAAACCTACCTCTTTGACCAAGCTTTTGGTCATCTAACCTAATATCTCCTTTTGTGTCTCGGTGTCATACATTATTTTATAATGTTACTGTGAAGCCCCTTGGGACATTTTATTACATTAAAGGCACTATAGAAATATAAATCGTTGTATCACTGAAGTCCCTCATCCCTGGTACCATTCTAGTAAATTTCTTTTTGCACCCTCTCTAAGGACTTGACATCCTTCCTAAAGTGTGGTGCCCAGAATTGAACAAAATACTCCTGCTGAGATCTAACCAGTATCTTATAAAGGTTTATCATAACTTTCTTGCTTTTGTGCTCTAATCCTCTATTAATAAAGCCAAGGATCCCATTTGCTTTTTTAACAGCCTTTTCAACTTGTCCTGCCACCTTCAAAGATTTATGTACATACACCCCCAGGTCTCTGTGTTCCTGCATCCCCTTTAAAATTGTATCATTTAGTTTATATTGCCTTTCCTCATTCTTTGTATCAAAAAAATCAATTTAAACTTATCTGTATTAGATCGGAACTATCATGAATCGACCCATTTCACCAGTCGATGTCTCCTGAAGTCTGTTCCTATCCTTCTTATTGTTTACTACATTTCTGACTTTTGTGTCATCTGAAAACTTTGAAATTTTACCCTGTATACCCAATTCCAGGTCACTAATATATATCAAGAAGAGCAGTGGTTCTAACACTGACCCCTGGGGATCATAACAATGTACTTCCCTCAAGTCCAAAAAACAGCCATTCACCATTCACTGCTTTCTGCCTTTAGCCAATTTCATATCCACACTGCCATTGTCCCTTTAATCCCATGGGCTGTAATTTTGCTTACAAGTCTGTTATGTAGTCCTTTGTCAAACACCTTCGGAAAGTCCATGTACACATCAGCTGCACCACCTACATCAACCCTATCCATAACATCTACCAGCCTGGAGATTCTGCTTGGTCACGCTGTCATGCTGATTTTTTCAGTGCAATTTGATGGAAATCCTTGACACCAGCACAAAAAATCTTGGAATTTTAAGCATAAATAACATTCAACATAAATCAAGTTTCCACAATCTGTTGCGCTTGTTTAAAAAGCATTTCACTAGGAGCCTGCCCCACCCACAAATCTGGCCACTAGCTCAGATCACTCAACATTGCACGTTTTTGCAAATTGTGCTCATTTGTGAACTTCGAGGAGACTCTTAAAATTAAGCTGGTTCTTTTGGGCACAAGGACACGAATAGTCACGTTTCAAAAGCTACTGATTTTTAAAAATTTGCGAAGAAAATAACTAGCAAATGGTCTCTATTGTTGTTTATAGTAATTTTCAGTCGTTTAAAGTTAGGTTACTCACAGGTGATGGACTAGATACTGCGATTAAAATACTTATTTTTTGTGATAAACCCATTTTCAACTGTATCACTGAAACTGCACAAAAGTTACCGCTCTTACCACTCAACGAAATGCAAATAAATTTGAGGGGAAACTTGAGAAATAAAAACACTTTCAAAACTTATGCAATTTGGGGCGCAATTTGCGTCCTTATCACCCAATGTGGAGTCTCCAGGCCGCCATGTGCTTCCAGCATTTCTGGTTTCATTTGAGTAATAGAATGACACAGGCTGTAACAAATCATAGCCTATGGCCTCAGTCATCTCTTAAGTATCAGTGTTAGCTTGGCTTAGTTGGTAGCACAATGCTTTGGAACTCTGAGCAGCTCCATTGCCACAAAAGCTATTTCAAATGGGCTGTAGTGACCAGTGGAGTCTAAATGTTTAATTCTTAGTCCTCTTGTTGTCCATAATATTTATTAGTGAATTTGATGAGGGCATTGTGAGAAGAATGTCTCAGTTTACCAATGATGCCAAATCGTGTGGGAAACCATATTGTCTGAAGACAAGACTTTTACAGGAAACATAAATGACTGCGTAAGTGAATAGCAATTGGCAATTTAAAATGTATAATAAAGTTTTTTCAACAACATTTGAAAATAAAACAAGTTCAAGAATGATGCCCCAACAACAGTAAAGCCATTGCTGCTGAGGCATTCTCAGCTACACTCATGCACAAAAATGTATTGAAAAAATATCAGAATAAGACATGTAGGCACTGCGAAGCTGAACACTTCCCCATTTCAGGCAACTCATTTGAACACTCCCATGTCACATATAACACGGTGAAATACAAGATCCACTTATGGCGGCTGTTATGTTTGATTCTTCAGAGAGCTTCTCCGACCTTCAAAAGCAATCCAGCAGCATCGATGTGCATTTTCACTAAAGAATAGGAAGTCGGCACAGATTAAAAGTGAGTGAAAGACTTCTCTGCTGTCCGTGTTTGGAGATAAAGTTTAAGAAAGTTTGAAACACAATGAAGCACTTCACCATGGGAGAGGTGCAGCCTGCAAAACCCCCCGAGTGGCATGTGATAGCAGCAGAGATCAGGTAACCAGAGGAGAGGAAGAATTGAAATGGGAACAATTGAGCGAAGTAAAATTAAAAGAGGATCACCATAAAGAAATTTAATTGGGAGGGAGATGTGTTTGTTGTGAGATGTTATGCACAAGAAATGGATTTTCCAAAGATGAATGAATCAGACTCAGTAACTGAATCATCACAGGTCAGTATAATGGACGGGCTAGCATTGGACCTCAAAAGAGAATCATTGGAAATAGAGATAACCAGATAGAAGATTTCTATGAAAAGGCAAAGTGCCGGGAAAACTAGCATTGTAAATAGGATGATAACATGTCACCCATATTCAGAAAGAGTAATCAAACAGATACAGGCAATAACAAGTCATCAGTCTTCACTAGAGAAGATGATGCTGAGTTACTAAGAATGCATCATACAGTTGTGCTAAATTTGAAAGTGTCAAAGTGAATGCGGCATAGTCCTTGCTAAAATAAAGGATCTCAAAACAGATCAGGCTGTTGATCCTGGTGACAATCACCAAAGCATGCTCAAAGAAACGCGAGGCCCTTGCTCATATATTTTAAGCTCACTAGGATCTATTATTGTTCCCATCAAATGGAGAGATCGATGTAGCGCAACTATTGAAAAGGGCAGTTGGTCAGAACCAAGGAATTAGAGGCCCACTGTTTTGATTTTTGTTATAGGCAAGTTGCTAGAAGGGATCACTGTAGATGAATTGTAGGACCACCTTGACAAAGGTTATTAGACTATCAACATGACTTCTGGACAAGGTCGTGTCTCACCAACCTGGTAGAATCTTTTGAGGAAAGTACTACATTGGTGGATGTAGGTAGCCCAGTGATAGTATATACCTTGATTTTCAAAACGTTTTTGACAAGGCGCCACACATTAGGCTACTTAAGAAGATAGAGTCCTCCCTTTTTAATCTCCCAAAAGTTGCCCTACTATTGCTCCAGTGTTAATTTTTTTTTTAATTTTCTACACAGCCACCCTGTGGCCTTTCTAAGCAAGTGTGCCAATTAGTTCCAAAGGTTTATGTTGTGGAAGGGAGATTGGGGAGACCATCCAAATAATCTATGCTTGATTCAATTCCACATTGTAGATGTGATAGTTCAATATTCTAATTCATTGTGCCACCTTGTCCCCAGCTACATGTGTTTCATTATATACTTAAGACCAATTCAATCACCATTTTAAAGTCATAGGTTTGGTTTTTATTCTTTTATATAATACTAGCTGATCTCCTGTAGCATTGAGCACATGGAGTTTAAATCATGAATCATCAGAGCAGGGTAAATTTCACATGTACCTCTGACAGATATATTTCAAAAAAGATGCTCTTTGTGCCATAAGAATATAAGAAAGCATATAACAAACCCTCTTTTTCCGCAGACAACGCACAACCTAACCTATCATGGAATCTACCCGACCCATTTAATCTCTTGAGGAAAAGTTAGTGTAAATACTTGCTGATCTGTAATGGTCATTTAGAATATCTCCAGGATAATCATCCATCCTTACTGCTTCACCATTTGATCTATATATATTAAAAACAGTGAGTCATTCCAATATTCCAGAGTTAATGTGCCTGTCGGTGATATTGTGAACATAGCATTACGTTATGTGAATAACTGATTACAATGGAGCAGCACCAAACATATCACAGTTACAACCTGCACCCTCCATAATTCCCAGGTAGGTTTTTGATTGTAACAAATATGCAGTTAAACTCTCCCAGGAAATGGACAAGAGTGAAATCAAAGTCTGTAGCAACCTCTGCAGTGAGATTTTGTGAGGCTTCACCTGTCAACAGTATGGAACTTCTGAAAGTAAGCCTGACCTTTCAAAGTTCATCGATTTAATCTACTGAAGATGGTTGCACTGCCAATCAGTTATTGAATTTGGAAGAAATTGCAGTGAAAACACTAGAACTGCACTGAACAATTTAGAGCTGGTGCAGACTCGAGGGGCTGAATAGCCTCCTTCCGTGCTGTACTATTCTATGATTCTAGAGAAGCAGAGTTGAATGTTTAGAAATGGAAGAATGAAACAAACTGGAGTGGGCTTTCTTTCCAAACCAAGCCATGAAAGTGGAAAATATGCCATGAAAACATCCATAACATCTACAAAAATGCATTTATTTACCATCTTCAACATAGGAAAGCATTCCAAGGAATACTGAAGGAAATATTTGGAGGGGTAACTAAAAGCATGCTCTAAGTGTTGGGTTTTTAAGTACAGTTTTAAAGGAAGAGAGGCAAGAGGTTTTGGGAACAATTTTAAAGTATAGATGGTTGAAGGCATGGCCACCAGTGGTGGGGTGAAAGAACAGGAGATGCACAAGGCCAAAGTTAGAGGAATACAGAGAGTTGTCAGGTAGAAGAAGAAGGGAGGAGTGAGGCCTGAAGGGATTTAGACACGAGGATGAAAATTTTTAATTTGAAGCATTGGCAACTGGGAGCCAAAATTGGTCAGTAAGTACAGGATGGGTGAATAGGACTTGATGTGTGATAGTTATGGGCAGCAGAGTTTTAGATGAGCTGAAGTTTATGGAGGAGAGGCCAGCCAGAAGAGCACTGGAATAGTTGAGTCTGGATGTGACAGAGGCATGGATGAGGGCTTCAGTAACATTTTGCATTGTAGACACCTCACCAGCAGAAATCGTGGCAATACATACATACAAATTAGCAGCAGGAGTAAGCCATTTGGCCCCTTCCGCCTGGTCTGCCATTTGATAAGATCATGGCTGATCTGAGTGTGGCCTCAACTCCACTTTCCTGTCTGCACCCCATAACACTTGACTCCCTTGTTCATCAAGAATCCATCTAACTCAATTACCCAGCCTCTACTGCTCTCCGAAGAAGCTAATTCCACAGACTAATGACCCGATGAGAGAAAAAAGTTCTCCTCATCTCCGTCTTAAATGGGAGACCCCTTATTTTTAAACTGTGTCCCCTAGTTCTAGTCATGCCCATAAGTGGAAACATCCTTCCAGCATCCACCCTGTCAAGTCCCCTCAGGATCTTATATGTTTCAATAAGATCACCTCTCATTATTCTAAACTCTAAGGGGTATAGGCCCAACCTGTTCAACCTTTCCTCATAAGAAAACCCCTTCATCCCAGGAATCAGTCAAGTGAACCGTCTCTAAACTGCTTCTAATGCAATTTTATCCTTTCTTAAGGAAGGAGACCAAAACTGTACACAGTACTTCAGATGTGGTCTCACGAAGGTCCTGTACCGCTGCAGCAAAACTTCCCTACTTTTATATTCTATTCCCCGACAACATTCCATTTGCCCCCTCACCATGCAGAACCAAAATTTGTCCACCTACCCTGTTCAACAACCCTACCCACATTGAACAGAAATGCCACCAGAACACCCCAATGAACAAAAATCCAGCTAACTCTTGTGCCCCCTTGGTTAGTAGAAATTTAGTCAAAATCCCAACTCCCATGGAAGACAAACCCAGCCTTCTCTGTCTCTTACTAAGAATGAAGAGATCCTGTAAACCCAACACAACTGAAGACAAAGATGACCTAACCACCCCCCCCCCCCACCCCCCCCACTCCACTCACCGAAGAAAGATTCAACCTTACCCGCTTCCACGGAGGGCATATTTATCCTTCTCCCAACACTGGACAAAATCGGCCCTCCCCTTTCACCTGCAAAAAACAAATCCTCTGCTTCACCCACTCAGCTGAACTTTGTGTCCCCATTGTTTAGAACAAATTCAGGCCTTTTCTTGTCCCCGTTGAGTATTAGATTAACTCCCTACCTATTGAGAAGCAAATTTTTCTCCCACCATCAACTGAGAAAAATATGTGTGTCTCTCAGCCCTTCACCAAGAATCAACACAGCACTTCTCACCCTGAACTGAAAACCTTCCCTTCGTAGCATTCCACCCTTTAGAGAAAAAATGCTCTTCACATGGAGATGGAATTGGCCCCTGGCCTGGTGATGCTTCCTGCGCATTTTCTCTTCCTCTGCTCTTTTCCTCTCCCCTATTCATCCACCATCCCCTCCCCCTACTGTGAAGAAACAGGTTCTTGTCCAGTACCGAGAACCCCTTCATACTCTTGTCCACTCTCTCCTCCAGGCCTCCCCTCATCCCTTCCCATCTTCTTTCTTCATTTTTCTCCCCATCCCCTCCCTGCCTGTCCTACTCTCCCCTTCCCATCCTGCATCCTCCCATACCCATGACCCATTCCCCAGTTATCCCAGTATCTTCTAACCTGCTCAACCTGACAATCAGACTTGAATTTGATGGCTCAATGCCATGAAAAATTGACTATAACAATTTAGATTTCACATACTGTCTTTAATATAGGAAGCAAGGTGGAGTGGCAGAAAGGTTTATGGATGGAATTCCAAAGTTTGGAGCCTAGAAGGCAGGAGGCATGCCAGCCAGTGGTTGAGCAGAGGGAGAGAGAATGCAAAAGAGTTCAGATTGGAATAATGCAGAGTTCGGGAGAGTTGGGGGTGGGGGGGGGGGGGGGGGGGGCAGTGGGGGCAGGGTTTGCAGTGCTAGGGAGGGACAAGGCCATGAAGGGATTTAAAGACAAGGATGAAAATTTTTGAGGTGGAAACCCGAAGCCAATATAGTTCAGAGTTGGGGAGTGGGATTTGGTGTGGGATAGTATATGTGCGTACAGTTTTGAATGAATTGAATTTAACGGTGTGGAGGATGGAATGCTGGCCAGTCTGGAAGTAACAAAGGCATATTTGACAATTTCAGCAGATGAACTGATGCAAGAGTGCAGGCCAGTGTTGTTACAGAGATGGAAGTAGGTGATGGAGTCATAAGTTGCGTTTGGGATTGAATAGGATGCTGAGGGTTCAAACAGTTTGGTTCAGCTTCAGAGATTGTTCCTGGAGGGGGCTAGAATTGGTGGCAATGATACATAATTCCTGGTTGGGGGTGGGGGGTGCGGTTGGTCAAAGCCAATGGCTTTAGTCTTCCTGGTGTCTAACTAGAAGACATTGTAGCAGGCAAGACTGGATATTAGCACAGAGGCAGCACAGGAGTTGAAAGAGGTGATAGTGAGATAGGGCTGGGTATCATCAGTGCACATGTAAAAGCTGAAGCTGTTGTCAAGGGCAGCATGTAAATGAGGATAGGGACAATTATGGATCCTTACAGACAATGATATGGGAGCAGAAAGATCAGCCTCTCCGGAGATGCTCCAGCTATGATTAGACAAGTTAAGAGTGGAGCCAACGAGGGCAGTTCCACTGAGCTGGACAATGGAAAAATGTTGGACGAAGCTGCTATGGTTAACAACGTCAAACGCTGCACAGAGATTGAGAAAGCGGAGCAAAAGTGCAACAGAGTCACAGAGAATGTCATTTGTCATTTTCATTAGGGTCATTTCAGCAATTTGCAGCACTCTGATAGGGATGGAAAACTGATGGGAGAGATTTAAGCATGTAATTGCGGGAAAGATGGACACCAATTTGTGAGGTGACAAGATGTTCAAGGACTTTGGGCAGAAAAGGAAGTTCAGAGATGTGAATGTAATTTGCAAGATCAGAGGGGTCAAGGATGGGATATTGAGGTGTGACACCAGATTTGAAAAAGAGAAGGACAGTATCTGAAGACAGAGAGAACCATTTGCAATGTCAGCTAGCATGGAAGCCAGAAACGGAAGCTGGATGGTCAGTGGTTAAGTGGGAATGGAGTCAAGGAAAAAGAAGCTGGGTCTGTTGACAAGATTAGCTCAGAGAGGGCATAAGGGTAGATAGGAAGGAAAGATTCAGGATCAGGCTTAGGGCAGGAGGGAGCCTGACTAAGGTTTGGCTTGGTCGACAAGAATTGGAGGAAAGCAACAGAGGCAAATGAATGGATAGTCTCAACCTTTGTGCCAAAGAGGTCTCCAAGCTCATTGTTGGAGGTAAGAGTGGAAGGAGCAGAGGAGAGGCACACAGTTTCAAAAAACAGCAAACGTTGAAGACCGGAAATAAAAACAGAAAATGCTGTGGGCACACAACAGGTTAGTCAGCATCTAGCTATGTGGTAGCCTGGATGACTGAAAGGCTGTGTTTGAATCACAGATGGAAATTGATAGAAGTGCACAGCAGAGCACTCAGCATCTGTAAAGAGAAAAGATAGGTTATTGAGGTTTTATGTAACCGTAATTCAAACATTTTCATACAGTAGGAAAGGAGTCTGATGCAACAGTAACTAAAAGTGATACATTAGAGTTGGTGGAGTGAGAGGGACTTTGGCATAATTTTTGACCAAACTTTGTCATCTTTGCTATAATATGGGATGGAGAGGAAATAGTTAGATGAATACTTCAAAGACAACAGCAAAATACTGTGAATGTTGGAAATCTGAAATTAAAACAGAAAATGCTGGAAGTACTCAGTAAGTCAGACAGCATCTGAGAAGACAGAAACACTTAATGTTTTAGGTCAATGAATTTTTGATGAAAACATTCGGGATGGTAACTTGGTTTTAATGCAAAAATGAATCTGAGGGGCATTTTTCAAATATTTAACATAATACATTGATAAAATCATTGAGAAACGATTGGTGTGAGCCCATCAGAAAAGAACCATCATTTCTCTTGTATACCAGATGGCATAACTAGGTGCAAATAGAGACAATCGTAACAAGGAGAGAGGTCCCATGAATTTGATCCTAGTATATCCTGAAAGCACAGAAATACTGGGCAAAATTGTATTATAGTATCAGCAGATGTGCTGATAAAACATGTTCCAATTACTTAATCAAGGCATCAAAACCCAGCAAGTGTTTCAGAAAATGGTGCTTTACTGTGCATTTTAAGGGTCAATATTTAGATAAGAATGCTGCCTCGCTGAGAATGTCATAATTAGAGGTGGTGGTTGTCTTTTGATGATCTGGTTTTGGCCAGGTGTAGTAACAGGGATGCCTCAATTGGACTGAGTGCCCTCGTACTACAAAGTGGAAAAATCAATCAGCATTCCCACTCCATCACTACCCATCAACTCTTTCTGCAAAGTGTGCCTGTGTGAATGTTGGATGAGGATAGGAGCAGTTTGGCTCTGCTGCTGTCTACAGTCAAAATATCCTCCCAACAGTCACTATCCAGAACCACACAAAAAGAATCTTTACTTAGATACCGGAAGGCACTGTGTTGATGGAATTGTAACCCAGTAAGTCAGCACCTTCAGGAGAGAGAGTGAGTAGAAGACAAAGTTGGGGGGAAAAATCATAAAGTTATGAAATAAATTGTCAGTTGACATGCTGAACCATTGAAGGAAATAAACAGAATGTTTTTATCTGTTGAAACAAAGATGTAGATAAAGCTAAAAATTGTCTGTTTCATCTGGAACTAAATGTTGGCATAAACTGAACAGCATGACTAGGATATTTTCTCCATTTAAACTTTTTCATGTTTAACATTGCATGTCTAATACGAAATTTGCACTGTTAGAAAAGGTAATCAATTGATTGCATTCTTCATTTCTACATCTGAAGGTTATGATTTCAAACACTCTCCAGGATGTAATCTCACAACCTAGGTTAACATTTTTGTGCAGTGCTGAAGTGGTGGGGATGCTATTCCTAAAATGAGATTTTGAAGTCAGCTTTTGTCTGTCTGTTCAGGTGGGTGTTATAGATCCCATTGCCACCTCCTTCTGAAATGTCCCTTCTCAAAGCAGATCTAGAAAGAGATACAGTGGTTTTTGTCCAGGTTCATCTCGAACAGCTCCGTAAAGCCAGACTCGGTGCTCTACAGGGTGTTCCCAGGGACTCACATTGAGGTAAACATCAACTGCTGCTGGAGGACAATCAACTCAGTGAAAGACACTCTTTTGTCTGCCCGGAACTTGCTGGTCTTCCAGTGCAAAGACCTGTCGATGACCAAGTGTTGCAGACTGGCACATTCCAATGTCCAGGACTACGTGTTGAGGGTGCACTAAAGCTTGGGGCAGATGCTGCAAAGGCTAAATGGAGAAAAGCCACTGTCTAAGGCACTCCTGCCTTAGTACACCGAGGGGATAGAAACCGTGTAAAACCCCTTGGGTTTTATGCACCAATGTTTGACATGATATGTAAATGTGTATTGTAAATATAACCTGAAATGGCAAGTATAGTGATGTAACGCACCCATGCTAATATGCATATGTGATACATACATGCAAATAGAGACAGAAAAGAGCAGAAGAAAAAATAAAGTGCAAAAGTTTGAGACAATATCTGAAGAGGTTTTGTTACGGGTCTTCGAGCTCACTGTCGGTAGATCTTGCTTTTCGTTGGGGCCCAATATTCCTCTTACACCTTGCTCACTGTAGGAGACTTTTCTCTCTTGGGGTTCATGTGTCTTCAGTGGATTCAGTTCCGTGAGAAAGAGATGGGAGCAGAAAGGAGAGGAGGTCTTTTCAAACCAGGAGCAAACAGCTTTCTGCCGGCTCTCAGTTCAAAACTGTACAATTCAGAAAACCCCAGGATGCCAAGCGGGTTAGTCATGTGACTAACTGGTCTGACCATGTCTTAATTCTGTGTATTGTGTGTGTCAGGGAATGGTCCTTTGTCTACAAACACTATCTATTAATATGCAAAAATGTCTTTCCAGCCAGGGGCTCGGCAACCCCTTGTAACAGGCCTTCTCTTCTTCCCAGCAACAATTTGAAATTTAATGTCCATGTGGCAAAATTAATGTGCCTCATTCTTGGCAGGTGGGGGCCTGCATGACAATGAATAAAGTATATTTTTGGAAAAAAATTAAAGATCTCATTGCACTATTTAGGGACGAGTAGTGTCATGGCATTCATGCAATACAATTTACTATAACTTTGCAACCAGGTGGGCATATTGTACCCAGTTCTCACTGTACTTTGCTACAAGGACAGGATGTTAAAGCCCCATTCAGTACCTTTCAATTGATGACTACCAATCCTGAAATACCATGCACTGCAAGCACTCGAGAATTCTGAATGCTCAATTTTCCTGACATCTTAGTATGCTATTTTAGTTGTAATAATAAATGTTTTATTTTTCAAATGATAGTACTGTTGTCTTTTTGACAACTGCTCCTGCCTTTCAGCAGTTAGGACAAGGGCTCCCCAGAAATGTGTCAATATTTGCAAAGGATCTTCCGCCCAGAAAGGTTTTAAGACCATCAATTTGGGCTCACATGAAGAATGACCACTCGGAAAGGTAGAGCTGCCACGTTTGCCCAGTCCAAAATCAGACAGCATTTATTTTGCAAATCCTGAGTACATGGGGATCTAAGCGCGCGTGTGCAAATTCAGAACCGTTATGCTCTGCATGCAACGGTCAAAAATTGTACTTTTTCTGGATTATCAAAATTATCAGTCAACCACCCTTACCAAAAAAAAATGGACAGGTGGTCTCCCAACACTTCCCCTTTTACAAAGTAGCAGACAGCTACCAGTGCTCGGTTAAGTGCACCAGCATATGAAGAGAGAAGGGAAATGAAGAGGGGGGTAATTATCTTGTAAAATAGCATCCATGCATCAGCCCAGAGATCACAGCTCATTTTACCACCTTCAACCCAACCATCCTTTCCCTTTCTCCGCATCACACTAACCTGGCAAGCCCCCTTATCTGACGTCATGCGAATGGCAGCTGCACCCTCGAATCACAGATCGTCATGATGGCACCGTGGACAGCAGAGGCCAATCAGAGGAGGGAGGAGGCGGGACTTCTGGCAGCAGGTTAGGTTTTACCCTCCCCCCCTCGGGCGCTGTACACTATTGGAAACGCTGGCAATCGCGCTGAGGAAGCGTTTGAGTCCGTTGTTTTTTGTAAAAAAACAAATTGATTAAATCAGACCAGATCGATCAGAAAATGCCTCACAATTTCAAAGCGGGAGACCTGGTTTTCGCTAAGATGAAGGGTTACCCTCACTGGCCGGCCCGGGTGAGTATCGCACTGTCTGATGTGCTTTGGCGGGAGGGAGAGAGTCTGACAGGGAGAGAAAAAAAAGCACAATCAGAACTTTTTGTATTCCACATATGGCGCTGGAATCAGTGTGAAACCCATCTCCTTTTTGCATTTTGTCTTTTTTTCTCTTGTGGTTAATTCTTTTGTTTCTGTTGATTATTGTTGAAGGCAAAAGGCCTGTGATGTTTTGGAGTTCTTTTTTCTTCCTAAGAACTTTATTTTTTAAGCAGATAGTAATGTTGAGTTTCTTTATTGGTGCGAGATTTGTGGCCGAAAGTTTTTGTTTGGGGGAACGGATATGTGGACTGTGAATTTTTCTGGACGTACGAGTGAAAATACGCATGCCTGCTGTTTGCGATGCATTGTGGGAGCTGTAGTCCTGTCTGGCCGGGCTCACGTGACGCAGCACAGATGCTGGACCTGTTGGACTACATTTCCCAGCATGCAGCGCGCCGAGAGCTACCTACACGAGCTTTCTTCAACCTATCCCATGCCAATGCATCATCATTACCTGACAGGTTACCTGGAGAAAGTGTTCAGCTTAAATTTCTTAAAATATTTGTAACAGGATTCTACCAAACACATTCATTTGATATTATGGGTGATTACCGAACAATTTTACACTTCTTTGGCCTCCTTGTCTCGAGAGACAATGGGTAAGCGCCTGGAGGTGGTCAGTGGTGTGTGGAGCAGCGCCTGGAGTGGCTATAAAGGCCAATTCTCAAGTGACAGGCTCTTCCACAGGTGCTGCAGAAAAATTTGTTTGTCGGGGCTGTTACACAGTTGGCTCTCCCCTTGCGCTTTTGTCTTTTTTCCTGCCAACTGCTAAGTCTCTTCGATTCGCCACACTTTAGCCCCACCTTTATAGCTGCCCGGTAGCTCTGGCGAACGCTGGCAACTGACTCCCACGACTTGTGATCAATGTCACAGGACTTCATGTCGCGTTTGCAGACATCTTTAAAGTGGAGACATGGACGGCCGGTGGGTCTGATACCAGTGGCGAGCTCGCTGTACAATGTGTCTTTGGGGATCCTGCCATCTTCCATGCGGCTCACATGGCCAAGCCATCTCAAGCGCCGCTGACTCAGTAGTGTGTACAAGCTGGGGATGTTGGCTGCCTCGAGGACTTCTGTGTTGGAGATATGGTCCTGCCACCTGATGCCAAGTATTCTCCGGAGGCAGCGGAGATGGAATGAATTGAGATGTCGCTCTTGGCTGACGTACGTTGTCCAGGCCTCGCTGCCATAGAGCAAGGTACTGAGGACACAGGCTTGATACACTCGGACTTTTGTGTTCCGTGTCAGTGCGCCATTTTCCCACACACTCTTGGCCAGTCTGGGCATAGCAGTGGAAGCCTTTCCCATGCGCTTGTTGATTTCTGCATCTAGAGACAGGTTACTGGTGATAGTTGAGCCTAGGTAGGTGAACTCTTGAACCACTTCCAGAGCGTGGTCACCAATATTGATGGATGGAGCATTTCTGATGTCCTGTCCCATGATGTTCGTCTTCTTGAGGCTGATGGTTAGGCCAAATTCATTGCAGGCAGTCGCAAATCTGTCGATGAGACTCTGCAGGCACTCTTCAGTGTGAGATGTTAAAGCAGCATCGTCAGCAAAGAGGAGTTCCCTGATGAGGACTTTCCGTACTTTGGACTTCGCTCTTAGACGGGCAAGGTTGAACAACCTGCCCCCTGATCTTGTGTGGAGGAAAATTCCTTCTTCTGAAGACTTGAACGCATGTGAAAGCAGCAGGGAGAAGTAAATCCCAAACAGTGTGGGTGTGAGAACACCGCCCTGTTTCACGCCACTCAGGATAGGAAAGGGGTCTGAGGAGGTGCCACCGTGTTGAATTGTGCCTTTCATATTGTCATGGAATGAGGTGATGATACTTCGTAGCTTTGGTGGACATCCAATTTTTTCTAGTAGTCTGACGAGGTCAAAGGCTTTGGTGAGATCAATGAAAGCAATGTAGAGGGGCATCTGTTGTTCGCGGCATTTCTCCTGTATCTGACGAAGGGAGAACAGCATGTCGACGGTCGATCTCTCTGCACGAAAGCCACACTGTGCCTCAGGGTAGACGCGCTCGGCCAGCTTCTGGAGCCTGTTTAGAGCGACTCGAGCAAAGACTTTCTCCACTATGCTGAGCAGGGAGATTCCACGGTAGTTGTTGCAATCACCGCAGTCACCTTTGTTTTTATAGAGGGTGATGATATTGGCGTCGCGCATGTCCTGAGGTGCTGCTCCCTCGTCCCAGCACAGGCATAGCAGTTCACGTAGTGCTGAGAGTATAGCAGGCTTGGCACTCTTGATTATTTCAGGGGTAATGCTGTCCTTCCCAGGGGCTTTTCCGCTGGCTACAGAATCAATGGCATCACTGAGTTACGATTTTGTTGGCTGTATGTCCAGCTCATCCATGACTGGTGGAGGCTGGGCTGCATTGAGGGCAGTCTCAGTGACAACATTCTCCCTGGAGTACAGTTCTAGGTAGTGTTCAACCCAGCGGTCCATTTGTTTGCGTTGGTCAGTGATTATGTCCCCTGATTTAGATTTGAGGGGGGCGATCTTCTTGATGGTTGGCCCAAGGGCTCTCTTAATGCCATCATACATTCCTCTGATGTTTCCGGTGTCTGAGGCCAGCTGAATATGACTGCATAGGTGTTGCCAGTAGTCATTTGCGCAGCGCCTGGCTGTTCTTTGTGCAGTGCTTCTGGCTGCTTTAAGTGCTACGGATGTTAACTCGCTGGGGGCTTTCTTGTAGTTCAACAGTGCAATGCGCTTAGCGGCTCTGACAGGTTCCAGCTCTTCATTATGAGATTGAAACCAGTCTGCATTTCTCTTCGCACGTTTGCTGTAGGTAGTCAAAGCTGACTCATAGATGTCGTCTCTGATGTGGGCCCACTTGGTCTCAGCATCCCCTGTGGGAGTGTTTTGAAGGGCTGTTACAAGTGAATTTAGAAATTTTTGTAACAGCTGTGGGTGAGAAATTCTGCTCGTGTTGATGCGCGGGTGGCCCTTCTGCTTGGAATGATGCAACTTCTTTGGTCTGAGTCTAACCTTGCTGCACACCAGGGAGTGGTCGGTGTCGCAGTCTGCACTGTGGAAGCTGCGTGTGAATGGAACACTGTTTAAAGAGGCTCGCCTTGTGACGATGAGGTCTAGCTGGTGCCAACGACGCGATCTTGGGGTGCCTCCATGAAACCTGGTGACCGGGTTTAGTGTGAAAGAACGAGTTGGTGATGCAGAGGTTATGATAGGTACACAACTCAAGCAGTCTCTGCCCGTTCTCATTCATCCTTCCAACGCCATAGCGCCCAAGGCAGGAGGGCCATGAGTCATGGTCGGCCCCAACCCTGGCATTAAAGTCCCCCAGCAGGAACAGGTGTTCGGTGTTGGGGATGCTGCTAATGATATGGAGTTCCTCGTAGAACTGGTCTTTAGCTTCAGGTGGGGAGCAGAGTGTTGGAGCATAGATGCTGAGTAGGTGTACTGGACCAGAGGTGGTGAGCAGTCGGATGGACAGTATGCGTTCCAAGCCATTTGAGGGAGGCTCTATCATGCTGAGCAAGGAGTTTCTGATGGCGAAGCCCACTCCATGCTCGAACAACTTTACACTATAAATGTAACAATAACGTGTTAGTCTTGGCTCAGCGGTAGTATTCCTCGACTTGAGTTCATGTTGTGAGTTCATGCCCCACTCCAGAGATTTGTTGGTGTAATCTAGGCTGGCACTTCAATGCTGTATCAAGAGAGTGTTGCACTGCTAGTTGCATCTTTTGGATGAGGTGTTACACCAAGATCCCATGGCAGTATATGAAGAGGAGTTCTTTTGGTGTTCTGGCCAATTTTTATATCTCAACCAACACCAGTGATCTATCCATTTATTTCTTTGCTGTTTCTGGGGCTTTGCTGTCAGCAAATTAGCTGTCATATTTCCAACCTTACAACAGTGACTACACTTCCAAATGGTTCTCGGGAACATACGATGAGGTGTAGGCCATTCAACTACTTGGGCCTGCTTCAGCATGCAACTGGATCATGGCTGATCTGCTCTCAACTCGTTTTCATGCCTTTGCTCCATATCCATTGACATCTTTACTGAATGAAAATTTGTCTGTCTCCATTGTGCAAACTCAAATTGTCCTAGCACCCACAGCCCTTTTTAGGGAGAGTGTTTTAAATTACTGCTATCCTTTGTGTAAAAGCGTTGTTGCTTGTAAAGTGCTGTGGGACATCCTGAGAATGTGAAATGCAAATATATTAATACAAGTCCTTTCATTTCCCATAACACTGATGTGTCTGCAGATGAAAGAAAAGTGACTATTTTAATTTGCTGTGAAGCAGTTTGAGATATTCAAAGAACATGATAGGGAAAAAAAAACTTCAGGACTTACAACTGATCAAATACTCTGAAGTGTAGTCATTGTAATGTAGGATATGCGGTAGCCAATTCACGCACAGCAAGGTCCAACAAACAGCAGTGTGATAATACCCAGATTATCTGTTTTAGTAATGTTGGTTTGAGAAATAAATATTTATCAGGACACCAGGGAGAACTTCCCTGCTGCTCTCTGAATAGTGCATTGGGATCATTAACACTCACCCGAGAGGGTGGATAGGGTGTCGGTTTAACGTCTCATCCAAAAGACGGCACGTCTAACAGTGCAGCATTCCCTCAGTAATGTGCTGGAAGTGTAAGTCTAAATTATGTGCTGAAGTATCTGGAGTGGGATTTGAACTCAGCTTTTTGCCTCGGGGATGAGAGTGCCTGAGTCACAGCTGACACCTAAGAAATGAATTGCTGTAAAGACACAAGTTCTTTCTGTTATATGTGAAATTTTAAGAAAGACCAAATGCTGTACCAAAAATGTATTCTACTATATTTTCATTAATGTTCTGTTTTATGCTGTCATTTGGAAGCTGGAGTACTGTTCATTTTTTGGTGCAACCCACTTGGATGCTTTGAAAAGTGATTCCTGGCAGACTTGCAATTATTAATTTTCAGAATATGTGCAGAGTGGAAAAAAGATTATCCTGAATGCACCCTCACTGGGATAATCCAGTAGTTTAAAACATAGTGATAACAAGGAGTGATGATTAACCTTTTTAAGGAGATTTTGGTTTTGTAGATTCTTTTATACTTATTTAATTCTCATAGAGTCATAATTCTGAGGGTTGATTGGAATAATTCAAACCAATACACCAGCGTATATTTTAAAAATAAAGTACACTTTTGTGAGGTTTTTAAAAATCTGAACCAGTGTTTTTGCTGATAAAAGCAAAATACTGCGGATGCTGGAAATCTGAAACAAAAACAAGAAATGCTGAATTCACTCAGCAGGTCTGGCAGCATCTGTGGAAAGAGAAGCAGAGTTAACGTTTCGGGTCAGTGACCCTTCTTCGGAACTGACAAATATTAGAAAAGTCACAGATTATAAACAAGTGAGGTGGGGGTTGGGCAAGAGATAACAAAGGAGAAGGTGCAGATTGGACCAGGCCACATAGCTGACCAAAAGGTCACGGAGCAAAGGCAAACAATATGTTAATGGTGTGTTGAAAGACAAAGCATTAGTACAGATTAGGTGTGAATATACTGAATATTGAACATCAGCAAGTGCAAACCTGAAGAAAAACAACCTGTTTTTCTTCAGGTTTGCACTTGCTGATGTTCAATATTCAGTATATTCACACCTAATCTGTACTAATGCTTTGTCTTTCAACACACCATTAACATATTGTTTGCCTTTGCTCCGTGACCTTTTGGTCAGCTATGTGGCCTGGTCCAATCTGCACCTTCTCCTTTGTTATCTCTTGCCCAACCCCCACCTCACTTGTTTATAATCTGTGACTTTTCTAATATTTGTCAGTTCCGAAGAAGGGTCACTGACCCGAAACGTTAACTCTGCTTCTCTTTCCACAGATGCTGCCAGACCTGCTGAGTGAATCCAGCATTTCTTGTTTTTGTTTTTGCTGATAATGATTGTTAATGTCATCTCCACAATATATTACATGATGCTCAAACTGAAAGATTGAGATTTTTGTTTTCTATTTCTGAATGATCAATGGGAGTCAATACCAGGATTGTGTAGATCTGGATCTTATTGGAAATTAAGAACACTTATTTGCTGAAAACCTGTGTCATAAACAGCGTACACCATTATTACAGTGTAGAAATCCTAGGAAATTATGGCACAAATGCTTTATGCCATTATGTTTGCCATGTCAGAATTTCTTAGTACTGTTGTGCTACTTCCTCGCCGAAAAAGTTGAACAGCTAATTATCAGAGACCCGACCCTCATTAAGATCAACGGGGAGATCGAGCTTGCTGAATTAACATCACTATGACCACTACAGCCACTTAGACCATTGCAGAATGAAGCGGGTGGGCTCAGTATCTTTGGTACAATCATGGGAATCTTCATATACTGTATAAATTAAATAATTGTGTTTCCCTAATTAAATGTTTACTACTTTATTCTGTGGTGCAGTGACAGCAATATTTAGGATGACTGGTACAAAGATATATGTGGGAGCAGGTTTCCCATTCTTAGAGTTAAGCTACCATCAATATAGGACTTTATTTAAAAAATGTAATGTAGATTGTTAATGCTGTGCATTATGAATGGGAACGTTGCTGATCACAATGTGCCCATTTGCACCATCTGACAATCCAAGGAGCAAGGCAGAAATAGTACAGGGATTACAGACTGAGAAATTGAGGACAAAAAGCTTCAAGTTTATTCATACGTTCTCAGTGGGAAGTGGGGGCTGTTGCACCATTCACTGAACTCACCAGACAGATATAAAAAAAAGTCCTTAAGGCAAGACAGTGCGCTCTCATTTGAATTTGTGCTTGTTTCTGCCTGCCTATTCAAAATAGCTGTTTGAAGGTTGAACACTTCTGGGCCTTGATGTGTTCCTTTAGCTCAACCTGAGCTTCCCACCACCTATCTGCTCCATTACCCAGACTGCCAACTTCCACCTCTAACATCGCCGGACTTCAGCCTTGCCTCAGCACATCTGCTGCTGAAACTCTCATCCATGCGTTTGTTCCTCTATACTTGACTATTACAATGCATACCTGGCCGACTTCCCATCTTACAATCTCCGTAAACTTGAGCTCATCCAAAACATTGTTGTCCATATCCTAACTTGCACAAGTCCCTTTTCATTTGTCACTAATCTACATTTGGCTTCCAGTTCAGCAACATTCTGATTTTAAAATTTTCATCCTTATTTTCAAATCCCCCACCCCCCCACCCCCCATGGCCTCACCCTTCCCTATGTCTATAACCTTCTTCAGCCTTACAACCCTCTGAGATATCTGCGCTCCTCCAATTCTGGCCTCTTGCGCCTCCCTGATTTTAATCGCTCCACCACTGGCAGTCATACATTCGGCTGCCTAGGCTCTAAGCTCTAAATTTCCCTCCTTAAACCTCTTTGCTTCTCTACCTCCCTTCCCTCCTTTTAATACATTCCTCAAAGCCTATCTCTTTGTCCAAGTTTTTGGTCATCTGCCCTTGTGTAGCTTGGTGTCATATTTTGTTTGATAATGCTGCTGTGCCTTGGGATGTTTTATTATGTTAAAGGTGCTATATAAATACAAATTTTTGTTGAGTAGCATCATTGCAATATGTTCTTAGTTTGGCTGTTGGCTGCTCAACTACCGATTCACTACTTTGCTTGCTATGGCATATTCTTATTATTTTACCAGTAAATTGTGTAAATTCACTGAAGGATTGGGGAGTACAACAGTCTAACTTATGACATTTGTTACCAAAATCACCATTGTAGTGAATTCTGGGCCTTTTTGATGTCTTCTCTGTAATGATAGGCCAGGCATTGGTCACTGGGATTTCATTAAAGCATAATACTGAGTGTTTGAAAAACACGTAAAAGTATTACAGGAATTTACACGAAATCTGGAGAGAGCATTTTATGTAGTATAGAAATGACAAAGCACCCCATTATCATAGAAGAGCACATGGGCTCAAGTATAATTTTTTCCTCTCTCACTGTCTGGTGATAATGCTCATGTCAGATATCCAGAATTATACTATACATGGATCTGTGGATATAACAAGCATTTTAGTGGGGTGTTATTTTTAATACTCTGTGTACTGTGCACAGTTCTTGCCTCTTTGTCCTAACTAGGATATAAAGGGACTGAAGAAGGGGCAAAAAAGGGTTTATAAGGATGATACCAGAACTACAAAGTTATTCCATCAGAAAAGATTGAGCAGGGCTGAGGCTATTTTCTCTGGAAAAGAGAATGTTGAGGGGTGACCTGATCGAGGTCTTCAAGATTATGAAAGGCTTTGATAGATTGATAGGTGCAGAGAAGATGTCTCCACTTGTGGGGGAGACCAAAACCAGGGACCATAGATATAAAATAGTCACCAATAAATCCAATAGGGTATTCAGGAGAGAACTCTTTACCCAGAGTGGGTTGATTGCTGAGCATGCTACTACAAGGAGTAATTGAGGCGAATAGCATAGATGCATTTAAGGGGATAAACACATGAGTGAGAATGGAATAGAAGGATATGTTGATAGGGTTAGATGAAGTCAGGAGGCTGGTGTGTAGCGTAAACGCCAGTGTGAATCAGTTGGGTTGTAAGGTCTGTTTGTGTGCTAAAGCTTCTATGTAATGCAATATTGAAGTTTTAGAGGTGATAGATTTGTAAATATTTTAATGTGTTAAAGACACTTGGTAAACGTTTCACTCTCTACTTGTGTTTTCTACTTCAGTACAATAAATCACACATCTATTCACATGAGATTCTATACTTGATAGAGATGTGCAATATGAGTTATATTGTGCTACTAAGCATAGCTATGTGTGTATGCTCTTTATTTGTATTTTTGCCTCACTAAAAAGAGTGAAATATAACAAACTCCCGGGTGCCATGTCTCAAAGCTTTGTTGAGCCTGTCAGCCAGAGTGGAGTGGAGCAGGAGAATTCTCCCACTGACTTTACTTTTCCTTCTCAAGAAGATTAGGAACACTTGATGTACTAAGTTATGGCTATCAATTCTATCCACTGTCACTTTGGCAGTGCATTCATACATCTTCTGTTTTTCTTGTAACGTACATTTTCTAAATGCGCCTGTAGCAGCTATTTCATGAATTGAATTAGCAAATATACTACTTTTACATCAAGCATTCTGTATTTTTGATGTAAAGTTTACTGATTATAGGTTTTACAAGAACCTTTTAAAGTTCGTAATGCATTTATCACTTGACTGATTTGTACTGAAGTAGGAGGCATGATATAGTGATGAGCTCTGTGGTAGCAATGACATTGAAAGGCCTGTTTTAGTGGATATTGTATGGTGAGAGCCTTGTCTAGCTGCAGAATAATGGAATATCATCGACATAGCTTCCAAGCCAGTAAAAGTATCAAAGATAATTTGATCAAGTTACCTTTTCCCAGTCAACAGTGTGGTCCATTATTGTAGTTGTAAGTGACAGAAAATTCTTAGTTTTTAGAAAGAGGCACAAGCAACATAGAGTTCTGGGTACTTCATTATGAGAAGAATATTAGAGCCATTGAAAATGCAAGGGTAAGATTCACTAGAAGTAACTGCGGAGCATCTAATAGAGTTTTAAAATTAAAAGCTTTTCTCAATTCATGCTCAGAAAGTGGGTGTCGATGGCAAATTCTTGGGCACGGGCGTTTAAGTTAGACAAGGAACAACTGTTCCCATTAACAAATCGTACAAGGACTAGGGGACACAGTTTGAAAGTTTTAGGCAAAAGATGCAGGGGGAATATGAAGAAACACTTTTTTATGCAGGGGTGGTAATGACCTGGAACTCACTGCCTACAAGGGTGGTGGAAGCAGAGGTAATCAATGACTTCAAGAGGAAGTTGGATGACCACCTGAGAGAAATAGACTTGCAGGGCACGGGGATTGAGCTGGGGAGTGGGACTGACTGCACAGCTCCGTGGAGAGCTGGCATGGACTCGACGGACTAAGTGGCTTCCTTCTGTGCTGTAAGTGACTCTATGACTCTGAATCATTTTGAAACTGCCTTGGTTGGATTTGAACTTGTGTTTGTATGGCTTCTCAGTCCAGGCCTCTAGATTCCTATCCAATAACAATACCACTACATTACCATACCCTACAGAGGTGGTAATTAATGAAAGATTGTTCCCACTGGATGACAAAATAATAAAAAGGCATGGAGTCAGATTTGTCACTAGAGGAACAGAGGAGGAGGTCAGAAGAAATTTTTTAAGGGTTATTAGAATGTGGACTGCTTTGTCACAAGTGGCTTTTGAGGCAGAGATTGTGTAATATCATTAAAGGGGAGTTGGATAAGTGTTTGAAAATTGAGAATATAAAATGACTAGAGTATTGGGACTGACACAAGAGTAGCTGGACAGGTTCTTGTGGGAGCTCATGGGAAAGAATCAAAACAAAAGTAAACATTCCATCTGCTAACCAATATAATGTAGTCTGTTATCTTTAGACGGTTATGGGAAGTACTTTGGAAGGTACATTTTGGAATTGTGATGGAGTTCTCGAGTGCAGAATGTGTTCTGTGCAGCTGATCCATTGGGTACTATGACTCTGGATTCAAAGCCTGTGTTTTTTTTTTGAGACAGACCCTGATTTGAAAATGAAAGTAAAAGCCTAATGTTCTAGGATGTCAGAACCAGGTTAACAAAAGTTTTTTTTTACCAGAGACATGTGATTGGAGCTTAAGTATCAGTTTTACAAGAAGACTCTGAAGGGTGGAAGCCAGCTGCAGAGCTGGGGGTTGTTTTTAAAAGTTTTCCAGAGATGCTGAACTGAAGGAAGCTGGGAGCTGATCTTTTCTTTAAATAAAAATGACAAGCTCTTTGAACTGGAACATGGGAAATAGGAGCAGGAGTTCGGCCCTCGAGACTGCTCCACCATTCAATTAGATCATGGCCGATCTACTTCAGTGCCATTTTCCCACACTATTCCCATATCCCTCGATGCCTTTAATATCTAGAAATCTATCGATCTCTGTCCTGAACATACTCAATGATTGAGCCTTCACCATCCTCTGGGGTAGAGTATTCCAAAGATTCTCCACCCTCAGTGATGAAATTCCTCCTCATCTCAGTTCTAAATGGCCTACTCCTTATTCTGTGCCCCCTGGTTCTAGACACCCCAGACAGGGGAAACGTCCTCCCTGCATCTGCCCTGTGGAGGCCTGTAAGAATTTTGTATGTTTCAATGAGATCACCTCTCATTCTTCTAAACTCCAGAGAATATAGGCTCAGATCCTCAGTCTCTCCTCATAGGACAATGCCACCATCCCAAAAATTAGTCTGGTGAACCTTTGTTGCACTTCCTCTATGGCAAGTATATCCTTCCTTAGATAAGGAGACCAAAACTGTACACAACACTCCAGGTGCGGTCTCACCAAAGCTTGATACAATTGCAGCAAGACATCTTTACTCCTGTAATCTAATCCTCTTGTAATAAAGGCCAACTTACTATTTTCTTTCCCAATTGCTTGCTGCACCTACATATTAGCTTTCAGTGACTCATGAACAACGACACCCTTTGGATATCAACACTTCCCAATCTCTCACCATTTAACAAGTACTGTGTGCATTCTGTTTTTCCTACCAAAGTGGATAACTTTGCATTTTTCCACATGATATTCCATCTTCCATGTTCTTGCCCACTCACTTAGCCTGTCTAAATCCCCTTGAAGCTTCTTTGCTTCCCCCTCACAACTCACATTCCCACCTAGTTTTGTATTTATCAGCAAACTTGGAAATATTACATTTGGTCCCCACATCCAAATCATTGATATAGATTGTGAATAGCTGGGGCCCAAACACTGATCCTTGCGGTACCCCCACTATTCACAGTCTGCCAACTTAAGAATGACCCTTTATTCCTACTCTCTGTTTTCTGTCCATGCCAGTATATTAGCCCCAATCCCATGTGCTCTAATTTTGCTTACTAAACTTTGGTGTGGGACCTTTATTGAAAGCCTTCTGAAAATCTAAATGCACCACATCCACTGGTTCCCCCTTATCTATTCTGCTAGTTACATCTTCAAAAAACTCCAACAGGTTTGTCAAACATGATTGCCCTTTCATAAATCCATGATGACTCTGCCCAATTCTACCATTATTTTCTCAGTATCCAGTTATCACATCTTTTATAATAGATTCTAGCATTTTCCCGAATACTGATGTCAGACTAATAGGTCTGTAGTTCCCCATTTTTTTCTCTCTCTCTCTCCTTTCTTAAGTAGTGGGGGTACATTTGTTACCTTCCAGTCTGCAGAAACTGTTCCAGAATCTATAGAATTTTGGAAGATGACCACCAATGCATCCACTATGTCTACAGCCACCTCTTTCAACACTGTGGGATGTAGGTCATCAGGTCCAAGGTGATTTACCAACTTTCAGTCCCATTAATTTCTCCAGTATTACTTTTTTTTACTAATAATTTCTTTCATTTCCCCATTCTCGCTAGACCCTTGGTTCTCTATTATTTCTGGGAGGTTTTTTGCCTCTTACTTTGTGTGTCTTCACGGAGGATTTAAGTTTCTCTGTCATTTCCTTATTCCCCATTATAAATTCTCCTGTCTGTGTCTGCAATAGGCCCTAATCTTTGCTAATCTATATTGAAGCTTTTACAGTCTGTTTTTATGTTTCTCGCTAGTTAACTTTCATATTCTATTTTCCCTTTCTTTGTCAGTTTCTTGGTCCTCTTTTGCTGAATTCTAAAATGCTACCAATCCTCAAGCTTACCACTTTTTTGGCAACTTTATAAGCCTCTGCCTTCGATCTAGTACAATCTTTAACTTCTATTTTTCCTGTTAGGGTTTTGTGCCTCAAAGGAATGTATATTTGTTGGAAACCGTGTATTAATTCTTTAAATGCTAGTCATTCCCTGTCTACTGTCATAACTTTTAATGTAGTTTCCCAATCTACCATAGCCAACTTGCCCCTCATACCTTTGTTGTTTCCTTTGTTTAGATTTAAGACCCTAGTTTTGGATTGTAGTGCATCACTTTCAAACTTAATGCAAAATTCTATATTATGGTCCCTTCCCTAAAGACTCCTTTACAACAAGATTATTAAATAGCCATTCTTCATTGCACAATATTAGATCTAAAATAGCCCTTTCTCTAGTTAGTTTCTCAACATACTGTTATAGAAAACCATCTTGTATACATTACAGGAATTTGTCCTCCACAGCATTCATGCCAAATAATATTACCCAGTCTATATATAGATTGAAGTCCCCCATGATTACTGTATTACCTTCATTTTCTGGGAGCTAACCCTTAGAAAATACAAGTTGTTACCTTTGTTTTTGGTGCCTTAAAGAATTACAAAAGGCATGACCAATGAAGCTACACCACCAGGACTGTTGTGAGCAAAGCATGGAAGTTCCGGAAAGGTGCATAATTTTGGTAGAGTTGGTAGAGATGGTATCGGTGGGGGTCAGATTGTAGAGAAACTGCCATCGAGTGGCATAACTGGCAGCATTTGCATCTTGGGAGTCAGGATCTGAAGATATACTTGAAAAGTTCAAAGACTTGAAGAGTTTTGTGACAATTTGGCACCATCCTGCTGATAAGACTGCTAAAGGACTTGAGATCTATTCTTGTTGCATCTGATAGTTGACCTGTAACCTTTAAGATATATATCAACTGTGATTTAACTATTAGTTCATGTTTAATTTATGTTGGTTTTGGTTTGAATGTTAAAGTAAAATTTATTAAAGTGAAATCTTGTCAGTTTGGTTTTTGTTTCCTAAATTGAGGTCAATTGGTGGATTTGATTCTTTTGGTTTGTTGGTGGTCTCCAAAGGGATCAGAACAGAATTACTACTCTGTTTGCATACGGTCTGCAAAATAACCAGTTTCATGATTTTTACATTGAACACTTTGGTGAGATATAATCATTCATTTCCCACTACCAGAACATGTAGTTAGAATCAAGGAGCTTTTCCATTCTTTCCATTCTCTATGGTCTTAAATGTAGGCCTGGAATTAACTGCCAGCAAGTTTCTAGCAGGAATGCACGCTGGCAATTTTAACTTTCAGGTTTCATTTAATTCCCGTCTCGTCTGACTTCCCGGCAGAAAATTGCTGCCCATAAGAGGCCGCCCACGAGCAAAAGCTGCTTGTGGAATTGAGTTCTGGGGATGTGTCGTAGGGTACGGCACTGAGTCTGGTACGGTGGTGCCGAAACTTTCCTTGCTGGGCTCCGAGTAGCATTTTGTTTTTTTCCCACTCCCATAAAGGAATGTTTTAAAAACTACTTACTCTTTTTGGCATCTTCCTCTGCTAATCTCATCTGTCCTGGTTTAACCTGGTGGAAAGCCAAAGTAGCTTCCCTGCTCAGGCCTGAGTTCATAATTTCAGTCAGGTCCTGATGACCTCATTAGGACCCAACATCCATTTGTAAAGAAGGACCCCACCACTTTGGGTGGGTGACCTTGCCACCTGCTCAGGAGAGTAGGCAGTTGCAGTCCAGGTAACTAAGGAACGTTTTAGCTGCCTACCCATCCATTTTCTGCTGGGTGGGTGAGGTTAAAATTTTCTCCATTCTTTCATTTTTCTTTTCTTTTTATTTACTTTATTTATTTAAAGATACAGCACTGAAACAGGCCCTTCGGCCCACCGAGTCTGTGCCGACCATCAACCACCCATTTTTTTTATACTAACCCTACACTAATCCCATATTCCTACCACATCCCCACCTGTCCCTATATTTCCCTACCACCTACCTATACTAGGGGCAATTTATAATGGCCAATTTACCTACCAACCTGCAAGTCTTTTGGCTGTGGGAGGAAACCGGAGCACCCGGAGAAAACCCACGCAGACACAGGGAGAACTTGCAAACTCCACACAGGCAGTACCCAGAATTGAACCCGGGTCGTTGGAGCTGTGAGGCTGCGGTGCTAACCACTGCGCCACTGTGCCGCTTGTGATCAGGTTGTTAACATATAGCTTCTTTAATGTCAAAATTATATGTCCTAATTGAAATAACTAAAACTTAAAATTGGATGTTCTGACCATACTTTAACAATCCATGTCAAAATATTTTAAGTTAGAAGCAAGTTCTTATGTTACCTCTTTATTTCTGGTTGTTGAATTTTGGATCTCTCCAGACTGGCTTACAATAGCCTGCATTTAGTATGGCAACGTAGTAACCCATGTTAGAAATTACACTTATAATGTTTGGGAAAATGTCTGGAGGTAAGCATTCCAGTGATGTCTTTGCTGTAAAAGGCACATTACATCCAAAATTTAAAGAAGCCAACTTCTTTAATTGTTCCTGCTTGCTTTCTTTAAACTTGTGCTATGATAATAGTTCGGTAAAAATTTGATTTTCTGTCTGCAGTAATTCCTTTTAATTTGATTTTTCTATTGTAAAAGTTATGTATATTGTGAGGGAATTTGAGTTTCTTTTGCCCCAAGTTAAATCTTACTCTGTACCTGAGGTAGGCTCGATTTGACTTGAATTTTGAAGTGAAAGTCACCCTGGACCCAAGGCTTAAGGTCACTTTTACAGATGTGCTTTTTTAACTTTATGCAATTTGTTCACTCCAGCATCAAATTGACTTTAGGGCTTAAAACTAAAGTTTTTTAAAAAATCTATTGCATATTATACACTGTTTTTGGAAATAAGTCTGATGACTGGTCAGTGCTGAATGTGCTGATCACCAGTAGAACAGTGGTAGTAATGTGATTTGGCTTTCAAAGTGACTGGGGGCAGGGATCAATTGGAATTCACATTCCTAATACAAATGCTGGACATGTTACTGCAAATTGGTTAGCATCTGCAAAGAGGTAATTATGGGTATCTATCAATTCTTGTCCATCACTACAGCACATGTGGGAAACAGAGTTTTGTGGATAGCATGTATCAGGTGGTGGTCACCCCACAGCTGCAGAGACTTCAGGAAGAAAGGGATGGATGAACACCAGGTAGGTTAATGAGGAACAGCCAAACAGTGCGGGAATCTACTGGGAGTGTTGAATGCCATTGAGGATGATGACACCTCCTGAGGAATACAGTCAGTAGCAAATCTATGGTTCTGTGGGAGACTTGGCTGCATGGGGGCAGGGTGAAAACAAGGGGTAAAGGATATCTTTGAATAGGATACCTGTGAGAAGAAAGGGAACAGCCAGAAGTTGTGGTATATCATGGAATCAATGACGTAGGTAGGAAAAGGGTTGAGATCCTACAAACGGAGTTCCAAGAGCTAGGAAAAAGATTAAAGAATAGAACCTAAAAGGATTACTCCAACTGCCATGTGCAGGTGAATGCACAGTTGGGAAAGTGGTACAAGAGGGAGGGCTTCAGATTCCTGGAGCATTGGGACCATTCGTGGGGCAGGATGCACTTGTACAAGCTGGATGGTTGCACCTGAACAGGGTTGGGACCAAAGCCCTTATAGAGAGGTTAACTTGTGTGATAGGGGAGGGGTTAAATTAATTTGGCAGAGGGAGGGAAACCAGAATGCAGCATTAAAAAGGAGAGAGAGAATGCCTAGAAAACTAGGAGGGACAAACAGCAACAGAATAAAGAATAGTACAGAAAGAGCAGGAATTAGAAGGATGAAAAATACAAAGCAGATTAGCTTTACCCTCTAGTCTCATTCCTTCCCCTCCCTCCCAGAACCGCGACAGGGTTCTCTTGTCCTCACTTTCCACCCCACCAGCTTCCACATCCAAAGGATCATCCTCTGACATTTCTGTCATGTCCAGCCTGATGCCACTACCAAGCGCATCTTCCCCTCCACTCCCCTGTCAGCATTCCGAAGGGATTGTTCACTCCACGACACCTTGGTCCACTCCTCCATTACCCCCAACACGTCGTCCCCTTCCCACGGCACCTTCCCATGGCACCTTCCCATGTAATCGCAGGAGGTGTAATACCTGCCCTTTTACCTCCTCACTATCCAAGGCTCCAAACGCTCCTTTCAGGTGAAGCAGCAGTTTACTTGTACTACTTTCAATTTAGTATACTGTATTTGCTGCTGACAATGTGGTCTCCTCCACATTGGGGATACCAAACGCAGATTGGGTGAGCGCTTTGCGAAACACCTCCGCTCAGTCAAAAACATGACCCCGAGCTTCCAGTTGCTTGCCATTTCAACACATCCCCCTCCTCTGCCCACATATCTGTCCTGGGCTTGCTGCAGTGTTCCAGTGAACATCAATGCAAGCTCGAGGAACAGCATCTCATTTACCGATTAGGCACGCTACAGCCTGCCGGACTGAACATTGAATTGAATAATTTCAGAGCATGACGGGCCCCCCTTTTTTTATTTTATTTTTAATTTTTATTTTAGTTTGTTTAGTCATTCATTTTTTTACGATGTGCCTGTTTTTTTTTTCATGTTTGTGCTTTGGGCCAGGGCTGTTTGTTTTTCTGTCAGTTAATACCCTCTCTGCACTAACGCTTTGTCTTTCGGCATACCATTAACATACCATTTGCCTTTGCTCCATGACCTTCTGGTCAGTTATTCTGTGTGACCCTGTCCTATCAACACCTTCCCTTTTTGTTATCTCTTGCCCCACCCCCGCTTTATTTACTTAAAATCTATTGCATTTCTAACCTTTGCCAGTTCTGATGAAAGGTCACTGACCGGAAACGTTAACTCTGCTTCTCTCTCCACAGATGCTGCAAGACCTGCTGAGTATTTCCAGCATTTCTTGTTTTTATTTCAGTTTTCCAGCGTCTTCAGTATTTTGCGTTTATTTTAGTGTTTAATTCGCTGCCACTTCTCTTCCAGGAATGTCTACCCTGCAGAAGTTCTGCTCTTCTCTCCTTCAGGATTTTCGTTTGTCTCTTTTATCTTGTTCACCTTCATTGCTTTCTATTTCCCTCCTGGTGTTGATCAAGTGTCTTCCAAAACTCGTTTTCACAGCCACATTTCCTTCCTCAGCGACTGTCTCTTGCTCCCACTTATTCCACGTGGATTCCAACTGAAGTTTCATTCTTCATGTTTTGAATTCACCCAGGATTACAGGTATCTCTGAGAAATACAATATTTCTCGGACTGCTGTTCTCGTCGCATCCTGAGATCCACGCTCAGTGCCATGCGCCACCATGTGTACACACTGCACCTCACTCTCCAGAAGCACCGCCTCACCTTATCTCAAAGCTGTTCTACTCCGCAGTTTCATTTCATCTTTCATCTTATCTGACACATTAACAAAAAACTTTTTTTCTTCCTTTCAGTTGTTAAGGAACACAAACTCCAGCAGCTGATGGGAACTAATGCCCCTCCAGATCCTTCTTCCCCTTCACTTCCCTCTAACCCCACCCTTTCTGATCTGACCCCTTGCCGTGTATTCACTATACTCTCTGATCTTCCCCTCTCTGACACTGAACGTTCTGTACTCAGCAGAGGACTCAGTTTTATCCCCTTATGCCCCCACCTCAATGAATTTCATGCTCGGCATGACGTTGAGCCTTCAGTAGCCTTCGCCTCTGGGCTCACTTCTTTCACCAGGAGTCCTCCCCCCGACCAGCAGACCCATTCACCCGCCTACAGCGTTCTCCCTCCACCTGGACCCCTCCCTCTGGCCTGTTACCCACTCTTGATCTTTTCATTGACAACTGTCAGCGAGACATCAGCCGTCTCAATTTCTCTGCCCCGCTCACTCACTCTGACCTGTCTCCCTCTGAACTTGCTGCACTTCGTTCTCTCAGGTCTAACCCTGATATTGTCATCAAACCTGCAGACAAGGGTGGTTCTGTTGTAGTTTGGCGTACCGACTTCTACCTTGCAGAGGCTCAGCGCCAACTCTCAGACACTTCTTCCTACCTCCCCCTGAACCATGACCCTACCACCGAACATCAAGCTACTGTCCATAGGACTGTCACTGGCCTCATCTCTGGAGATCTTCCCTCTATTGATTCCAACCTCATAGTCCCGCAACCCTGGATAGCCCGCTTCTACCTCTTTCCTAAAATCCACAAACAGGACTGTCCTGGCAGGCACATTGTTTCAGCCTGTTCCTGCCCCACTGAATTTATTTCTTCCTATCTTGACTATCTTTCCTCCCCTGGTCCAGTCTCTTCCCACCTACATCTGTGACTCTTCTGACGCCCTACGTCATTTTGACAATTTCCAGTTCCCTGGCCCTAACCGCCGCCTCTTAACTATGGTCATCCAATCTCTCTACACTTCCATCCCCCATCAGGACGTTTTGAGGGCTCTCTGCTTCTTCTTTGAACAGAGGCCCAACAAGTTCCCATCCATCACCATCCTCCTCCGCCTGGCTGAACTTGTTCTCCCATTGAACAGCTTTTCCTTCAACTCCACTCACTTCCTCCAAATAAAAGGTGTTGCTTTGGGTACCCGCATGGGTCCTAGTTATGCCTGTCTTTTTGTAGGGTATGTCGAACATTCCTTGTTCCAGTCCCCTCCCCCAACTCTTTTTCTGGTATATGATGACTGTATCGGTGCCGTTTCTTGCTCCCGCCGTGAACGGGAAAACTTTATCAATTTTGCTTCCAATTTCCCACCCTTGTCTCACCTTTACATGGTCCATCTCCGACATTTCCCTTCCCTTCCCTTCCTCGACTTCTCTGTCTCCATCGCTGGGGATAGGCTGTCTACTAGTATTCATTATAAGCCCACCGACTCCCACAGCTACCTCGACTACACTTCTTCACACCCTGCCTCCTGTAAGGACTCCATTCCATTCTCCATCTCTTAACGCATCTGCTCTGATGATGCAACCTTCCACGACAGCGCTTCTGATATGTCTTCAGTTTTCCTCAACTGAGGATTCCCCCCACTGTGGTTGGCAGGGCCCTCAACCGTGGTCCGGCCCATTTCCCGCACCTCTACCCTCACCCCTTCCCCTCCCTCCCAGAACCACGATAGGGTTCCCCTTGTCCTCACTTTCCACCCCACCAGCCTCCACATCCAAAGGGTCATCCTCCGACATTTCCGCTATGGCCAGCGTGATGCCGCTACAAACGCACTTTCTCCTCCCCTCCCATGTCAGAATTGCGAAGGGATCGTTCCCTCCGCAAAACCCTGGTCCATTCCTTCCCTTCCCACAGCACCTTCCCATGCAATTGCAGGAGGTGTAAAACCTGCCCTTTTACCTCCTCTCTCCTCACTGTCCACGGACCCAAACACTCCTTTCAGATGAAGCAACGTTTTACTTGTACTTCTTTCAATTTAGTATACTGTATTAGCTGCTCACAATGTGGTCTTCTCTACATTGGGGGGACCAAACACAGATTGTGTGACCGCTTTGCGGAGCATCTTCGCTCAGTCTGAAAGCATGACCCCGAGCTTCCGGTTGCTTGCCATTTCAACACATTCCCCTGCTCTCATGCCCACATATCTGTCCTGGGCTTGCTGCAGTGTTCCAGTGAACATCAAAGCAAGCTCGAGGAACAGCACCTCATTTACCGATTAGGCACGCTGCAGCCTGCCGGACTGAACATGGAGTTGAATCATTTCAGAGCATGATGGGCCCTGTTTTTTATCTTTAGTTCTTTTTTCTTTTTTTTTTCTTTGTTTCATCATTCATTTTTTTTACTATGTGCCTGCCTGCTTTTTTTTTTATGTTTGTGCTTTGGGCCAGGGCTGTTCATTTTTCTGTCAATTAACACCCTCTCTGCACTAACGCTTTGTCTTTCAGCACACCATTAATACATCATTTGCCTTTGCTCCATGACCTTGTCAGTTATTCTGTGTGACCCTGTCCTATCAACACCTTCCCTTTTGTTATCTCTTGCCCCATCCCCACTTTATTTGTTTAAAACCTATTACATTTCTAACCTTTGCCAATTCTGATGAAAGGTCACTGACCGGAAACGTTAACTCTGCTTCTCTCTCCACAGATGCTGCCAGACCTGCTGAGTATTTCCAGCATTTCTTGTTTTTATTAAAGCAGACTAGTTTGTTGGAATGCGTGTGTGTTAATGCAAGGAGTGTCACAAATAAGGTTCCTGAGTTGCAGTCACAAGTTACCACATAGGATTATAATAGTGGCTATAAACCGAGACAAAAAAGACTTGCATTTATAGAGCACCTTAAAGTGTCCCAAAACACAAAAGCCAATGAAGTTCTTTTGAAGTGTAGTCACTGTTGTAATGAAACTGGCTTAAACATGGGTTACTCCAGGGCAGGAATGAAAACTGATCATTTTTGGCTGGTGTGTTCAGCAGAAGTAGGGAAAGAAAAAAAGAAGAGGTTGAGGGTATAGGGTGGTATTATTGATCAAGGACAATACAGTTCTACAGGGGGATTCCATACCAGAGGGTTCAAAGACTAAATTTATTTAGTTAGTGTTAAGGAACAGAAAAGGAGCTGTTACATTGCTGGGTGTGTACTATACACCCACAAATAGTGAGAAAGAGATAGAGGAGCAGATCTGTCGGCAAATTTCAGAGAAATGTAAAAAGAATAGAGCAGTAATAGTAGAGGACTTCAATTACCCTAATATGAACTGGAGGGATAAACATACTAACGGGCAAGGAGGGTGACAGATTTCTAAAATGTCGACAAGAGAACTTTCTATCCCAATGGGAAAAGAAGCAGTGCTGAATCAAGTTCTAGGGAATGAAGCACAGCAATTGGAGTATGTTTCAGTGAGAGACAATCTGGCAAATGGTGATCTTAATAGGTTTAAATTTGTTGCAGAAAGGAACACACAAAAGTCTACTCTGAAAACGCCCAAATGAGGAGAGACAATTTCAGTGATTTGTGAAGGCATCTAGCACAGGTGAACTGAAAACTAAGATTGGCCAGGAAAACAATGAATGAGCAATGGTAGGCCTTCAGGGCAGAGGTAGTTGGGGTAAAAATCAAGTATATTTGCATAAGGAGGAAAAATGGGGTATCCAAAGCTAGAGCTCCCTGGATGACAAAGGAAATAGAAGTTAAAATAAAACAGAAAAAGCTCTATGACAAACATTAAATGCAGGGGGAAATTAGAAAAAGGATATAAGAAAGGCAAAGAGAGGTTATGAGAAAAGATTTCCAGATAATCTAAAAGGGAATCCAAAAATCTCTGAGACCTGAAAGAGGTGTTCAAAATTGAGATGTTTTGATTAAATAGGGAGAAACTGTTCGCTTGGGCAAGTGGATCAATAACCAGAGATCATATATTTAAAATGATTGGCAAAAGAACTAGAGGGAAAATTAGAGACATGTTCTTTCACACAGAGGGTTGTTTCATATCATTCCTGTCCCATCTTCTCAAATAGACAACAGGTCATGATTAAGTGCCCAAATTCGGATTCACACATGAAGAAGGATTGAAGAATGAAGAATTCCAGCACCTTGGGAAGAAAAGAAAACTCCAGCAATGCATTTGACACTGATTTGTCACAATTTGATTCTTGCTAGCCTGTTGTGAAATATGCTGGTGTCAGTTCAGTGGGCCAATGTTAATTTTTAGCCCCATGTCAGTGCAGAGTTACTGAACCATCATGATTTTCTGATATTATCTCTCTTGAAGAGTGAGTCGGTGCAGCTTGTATGCATCCAAAATGTTAACTAATTCAAGACTTGTTTAATTTCCCTAACTATATCAAGGTATTGAGGATGCCTTATTGTGAGGTAGAGTGGTAGGAAATGTTTGTGTCTGCATTTTATTTTAAGATTTGCAAGACAAAAAATAATTGAATGTGGGCATGTATAAAATATGATACTCTCCTGCTTGCTCAGCTATAGTTGTCTGAGGTTGCTGTAGAAATATTTATATAAAGTAAATTTTATCCCTTGTATTATTTTTTGTATCCAGAGGAGCAAGCATGCCGTATAGAATTCCAGTTTGTAATTTTGAGTTGTGATACATTCCGCTTGCTGCAAATGTCACTGGTCAAGGTCAGGACTAAGTACTTTTAGATCAAGCTCAGCTGAAGTTATTCGGTGACGTGAATTTCAAAATTAGACTGGGGGAGGAAGAAAAGCCAAGCTGTAAAATTATGATGAAAGTTAAAAGCAGAAAAAAAGGAAGGACTTAGAAGAAAAATTGGATAATAACCCTGACCAATGTAAGACAGTTATGTTTTTGTGTGATTTACATTATTCGGGTGACGATCTTAGTTGTATAAATGGCAATCTTTTTTAATTTAAAAGCTGGTTTCTTTAACATTTGTTTTAATGGGGAAAGAAAGAAATTCCTGTTAATGGAAAATGGGTGTAATAAATATTTTTGCTTCTCTTAAGCTCGCACATTTGTGCCCTCTGAAGTAGTACAGTTCAGATTGAAAACTCAGTGTTGGGGGAGGATTTCTTCACCCACGATACTGTGCATTGGTGCTCCAGCACCTTGTGTCATTTTTTTTCTGTCAGTAGGGACTGTGGGCCTAACTCTTGCCACAAATATTTGCATGAATTAATGATTTTTTAAAAATCTCCTTGTCTCTCTGTGGACTAAGTGTGCTAACACAAGATCCTCTGTCCCAGGATAAAATTTGTAGTTTCCTGCAATTTGTTATGGGTAATGAGTTCTAGTCAGTCAATGTAGGAACGTATGTTACTGTTTTCAACAATAAGCTTGCTTTACTAAATTATGGGACTCTAATTGGTAGTGCTTGTTTGCAGACAGCTGACTAGATTTACTGTTTAACATGAAATAGCATTTAAACTGCCAGTTGTCAATGTATTGCATAGCACATTTTGCTCTCATATCAGGAGAGCAAGTTTTGTATTTGCAAGCAGTGCTTGGTGATTTTCTGATAAACCACTCCCTGCAGCAGTACCGATGCCAGCTGCAGCTTTCAGTAGACGCCGTGATCAAACTTGAAACCCGTAGCTGTTGATGAATTCTAACTATTGGTTGACTTAAACTGTTTATTTCCTCTTGTTATTGCCATAGCTGACTATGCAAATACAATAACAACTTATTACATGTTAACTCATCAGAACTCCCAGCCACAGATACAAGCTTTGAATAATTTTGAAAGTTAATACTCAGTAATTCTTATATCAGGAATCCACACATTTACGCTTGCTCAGATGTAGATATGTTGTTGAATGCAGGTATATTTTTAACTTTTTAAAAGTTGCTTTATTGCTTTACAATAGAGATCCCTATTGGAGTTTGTATGCAAAACTACATGCCAATCATGCAAATTAAATTCTTCTTTTCTTTTGGGCCTCCTTATCTCGAGAGACAATGGATACGCGCCTGGAGGTGGTCAGTGGTTTGTGAAGCAGCGCCTGGAGTGGCTATAAAGGCCAATTCTGGAGTGACAGGCTCTTCCACAGGTGCTGCAGAGAAATTTGTTTGTTGGGGCTGTTGCACAGTTGGCTCTCCCCTTGCGCCTCTGTCTTTTTTCCTGCCAACTACTAAGTCTCTTCGACTCGCCACAATTTAGCCCTGTCTTTATGGCTGCCCGCCAGCTCTGGCGAATGCTGGCAACTGACTCCCACGACTTGTGATCAATGTCACACGATTTCATGTCGCGTTTGCAGACGTCTTTATAACGGAGACATGGACGGCCGGTGGGTCTGATACCAGTGGCGAGCTCGCTGTACAATGTGTCTTTGGGGATCCTGCCATCTTCCATGCGGCTCACATGACCAAGCCATCTCAAGCGCCGCTGACTCAGTAGTGTGTATAAGCTGGGGATGTTGGCCGCTTCAAGGACTTCTGTGTTGGAGATATAGTCCTGCCACCTGATGCCAAGTATTCTCCGAAGGCAGCGAAGATGGAATGAATTGAGACGTCGCTCTTGGCTGGCATACGTTGTCCAGGCCTCGCTGCCGTAGAGCAAGGTACTGAGGACACAGGCCTGATACACTCGGACTTTTGTGTTCCGTGTCAGTGCGCCATTTTCCCACACTCTCTTGGCCAGTCTGGACATAGCAGTGGAAGCCTTTCCCATGCGCTTGTCTATTTGTGGTTTCACATTTCTATTTGTGTTGTGTCCGCATAGCAATTTTTAAAATTCTTTCACATGATTTGTGCTGTACTGGCTAGGTTAGCATTTATTGCCCCTCCCTAATTGCCCTTGAGAAGGTGGTGATGAGCCACCTTCTTGAACTCTACTGCAGTCCATCTGTTGTAGGTACACCCATAGTGCTGTCAGGGAGGGAATTCCAGGTTTTTGACCTAGTGTCAGTGTTACTTAGACCAATTCTCTGCAATACAGAGGTCCTAAAACTGCAACGAAAAATGGGGGGATGTGAAGAACTGTGGAAATGCGCTGATCCTAATTGAGATTATGGTGATAGTGTTCCGGATCCTTTGAAAAATATATGTGAGCAGACTACAGTTCTCTGAGAATTATTGTTATTTTAACTTGTGCACCGCTATTTAAACATAGTGTTTTATACCGCCACCCAGTTGGTGACCTTGCCAGATTGCTTTGTTGTTTTTGGTCATATCTAATATAGACATTTCAAACCCTGTTTTTAAAAGTGTTACCTCAAAATATAAATGCTGCAAAGTCTTGAAAAGATGATTGGGAGCATTGATGGTAGAAGGTTTGGACTATTCTAGAATTTTTGGAGAAAATCTATCTACTTATATTTTTAAATATTATGTCTGCACACAGCTCCTGCCAACCTTTCTATTATAAATTCCTGTATCCACATATATAGTGGAAACTGCTCATGTAAACTTGTCACAATGTAATTATATCCTTGTGTCAATGGAGACGCTGTAACCGCTACTAGAATGAGTGTGTAATTCAAATGTAGCAAGTTTACATTGGCAATTTTTGTTGCAAACCTATATTTCTGAATTGATAGTGGAAATATAAGAACAACAAGAACATGTGACTTTGAAGTGGAGCTGAATTACATCTATGTGTCCCAGTCCAGTTATCCCCTGCCCTCTAACCCCACTTTGCCTGAAGACTACATGTGTGTCTGCAGTGCCATGGGAAATTAATACAGATTAAGAGAAAAGGAAGCCAAGGAAATAAAGGAAAAGCTTTTGTAACTTATAGGTGTGCCTACAGGGAAAATACTCTGACTTTGTAGTAAAGAAATGAGGAGCAAAGGTGAGGGCATGTTTTCTTGCTAGTTTTCAGTTTTGCTGTAACCAGTAATTCCTTATTAATGTAGTAGCATAGGTTCTAGTTGCTCTCCAATGCCTCAGCCAAATGGCCATTATTCATATATGAGCCTTACATGGAGTGTTGTCAAGCTATCTAACCACAGGGGCTACACAACTGAGTACAGTCCATCTTCATCTATTCACATATGTGCATTTCTCATAATGTTGCTGGATCATGATCTTTCCATCTTCCACCCCAACCCAAAGTTGGTGAGCTCATCTGTTGCATCCCTACCACACCTGCAATTCCAACTAAATCCACTAGCTCAGCACAGACTGGGAATCGGGATATATATTTTTCAAAAAAAGCAAAATACTGCAGATGCTTTCTCTATGTTTACAACTTCTGTCTAATATTCAGAAAGGTTAGGAAAGAAATCTCAGTTTCATTGGTACAGTTGAAGTCAGCACAGTTCTGACAGCTGTACTACAATGATGAATATTACCATGCTTTTCGTATAGATGCTTGCAGTTACAATCCAGCCAGCCCCATTTCTAATTTAAGGTGAAGGTGAAATAAATAATTTACCAGAGAGCCTGTTTAAGGGAAAGAAATATTGTTTGTCAGGTTTTCCTTCAGTTCAAACTCTGTGACCGTGTGTGTGTATCCATATATGTTTATTGGTCAGCAGTTCCTCCTGATGATCCAACATAAAATCAGTCGTATGATCTGAAGTGTGTATTGACAACTTTGTGCAGTGTCGCAGTACTCGTGTGCTTTGTCACTGGGGTGTTTGTAGTACGACAGAGGCATGAATTCAAATGACCATAAATGACGTCCGTTAAAAAGGCAAAGAATTAAGTTCTAAAGCCAGTAAGTGACAATCGTATTAGCTGTTTAATGAGCTGTGATTAAGTACTTCACAGGACATGGTTATTTCTTTGCTGTTGGTGGGTTGATGGTTATGTTTTTACAATGTAGCAGGCCAGGACTAAATAGTGGGAGTGAAGAAATACAGTCGATTTTCTCTTGGCATCTTTTGTATTTAGACTGGGTGGCCAAATTATTGCATACCTTCCTGTGCCCTAACCAGTACCTATCCTTCAACCAACATCAAGGAAACAGATAATCTGATCATCTATCTATTGCAATTTGCCGAACCTTGCTGTGTGCAAATTGGATGCTGTGTTCCCCTACATTACAGCATGACTACACTTCAAAATTACTTTGTTGACCGTAAAGCATTTTGGGACATCCGGAGATTGTTAAAGATGCTATATAAATGCCATTCCATTCTTGTATTTCCCGAACACTGACATTCCTCACCTCAAGGTGCAGAAAAATGTGTTGCATACCAGACTCTGGTTTGCCTCAGAGTTTCCTGGAAGCCAGGTTTGTGTTTTCTGTTGAATATTGGTTCCAGATTAGACACTGTGCTGTAGGTTAGAAGCAAAATCCTCGTGAATCTCATAGCTTTTTCGTGCCAGGTTACATGGCTGAGGACATGTCTGTGAATATGAAACAGGAGGTGATTGCCTAAAAGAGGGGAAAATGGGAGTTAAAAGCACAAAGTGGCACAGAGGCTACCACTGAATTCTGAAATTATAGCAATCAGCAATTTCAGAAATGGGTACAGTCAACATGGATAATTGTTACTGATGAAGTTACAAAGTTTGTTTCCCTGATTATTAACATACAGATAATTTGCACGTTGAAATGGACACACTAATACTATGGCCGGAACAAATTGTTAGGCGTGTGTGTTTCAAATATGTAAGACGCACTGTTCATGTTTGTGGAATTTTTGTATTCCAAAATGAATAACAACCCTGAAGTATATTAATTCCATATTGTTCTGTTTCAGATTGACGATGTTGCGGAGGGAGCTGTGAAACCTCCATCAAATAAATACCCAATTTTCTTCTATGGCACTCATGAAACGTACGTATCTTTGCTTTGTAACAGCAATGGAATGTATGATCACTCATAATAGATCTGGATTTGCTTACCAGGATACACCAATTTGTTTTCGCTTTCAATCCAACTTGTAATTAGTGTGGTGCTTGTATACAGGCATACAGTCTATTTTGCCAAGTAGTAGCAGGTTTCAAACTGGTCAGTTTTGGCACACTTTCTACAAAAAGTGATGCTTAATTACATATAGTGTTCAAGGAAATAATTGACAGTGGTTTAGAGTATTTTAGAAAGACTGATAAGTGTCAGTATTTGTAATGTGTGGTTGGGCCATAGCCTTGCAAGTACAGTTAGCAAATACAGTGCTAAAAAGTAATCCCTAATCTTGTATTTTGACTTTACCATTAAATCAAAGTAGACTGGAAAAGAGAAGACTGCAAAATGCTCCCTGATTTGCCATCCTTCAGATTCTATACTAGTGACTCTCTCTCTTCCCTCCCTCACCGCCCCCCCCCCCCCCCACCCCAAAGTAATGACAAATTTTGTGCTTTGTACATGGGTACATAAATAACTTTTGAAGCCCGCACTTTCTGTTAGCATATATGGTCAGTTAGTTGATGTTTCTTTTATTTTGGTTATCCAGGGCATTTTTGGGACCAAAAGATATTTTCCTTTTTGAAAAATATAAAGACAAATATGGGAAACCAAACAAGAGGAAAGGATTCAATGAAGGACTGTGGGAAATACAAAACAATCCGAACGTCAGCTTCACTGCACCAGTGGTGAGTTAGGCGTCATCCTGCCTTGTGTTGAATTCCGCTGTGCCAAACCAAATTCATGTGCATGTGAAATTTTGTGGTGATTTAAGAACGCTTTCAAAAATTCTCTTGAAAGCTGGCTCATACTATGTTAACCTTGGGTATCCTTTACTTGTGTAAAAATATATCAACAATGGTGCAAGTGCATACTGGGGAATTCTCCTGAAATTTGACATTGAGGATACAATGACTTGTGGTGTTCAAATATTCTAGATCACAATACCAAATTGCCGCACACGTTATGGAGGAAGCAATCAAGTTCTGACTTATATTTTGTAATTCCTTTTAAAATATATGTTCTATTATTTATATAAAAAAGGAAGGAGAATTTAGCCAATCAAACTTTCTCTCTAGTACACTAATTGTCCCATTGTGGATAAGACAAATTATGGGATGATCAGTACCAGAAGGGGGAGGAACATTCTGCAGCCTGTTTCGGGGAATAGGTGGTATACCTAATGAAATTAATTTTGGACAGGTGAAAGTGCAGTTGGTGTACGAGAGCGGGATACCTTATTCTGTGATGTATTGCAGGGGAACTATGTCAGTCTTGATTTGGAAGTGGGATATCTGGAGGTAGGTAAAAAAAAAAAAAACAGGATAAAAGAGCCTCCACACAGTTAATGGCAGCTGCCACCTGATACAGCAAGGAATTCACAATTGAACTTAGCTTGATCACAGGCTGTGGGGTAGGAGATTTCTGTTGAAGCAGGCAAAGAGTTTCTTGCATGAAATTTCCCAGCACGCAACCAACTAGGGAAGCCTAAGTAAGATTAGCAGACTGATTTTATGCTTGAAGCCTGGCAAGCTCAAATAGCGTAGGTTATCCGGGCACAAATAAATCCAGTACAGTTATAAGAAAGGCTTTTTAATTTGACAAGGTCCATCAAAACTAATTGGCAGTGTTCCAATCAATAGTGGTTCCTTGGCTGTGCCTTTGACTATTTAAAGCAGCTCTTGACATCCACTTGCTGAGCACCAGGGATTAAGCGCAGTAAGAACAGATTGTTGCAACACTTTTATTAGCCAAATACTGCAAGTGATATGACTTGAGTATTGTAGAATATATGAGCAGATGCTAACCTTACCCATTATTAAGAAATCTTTTAAAAGGGTGGGTAGAGATATATTGGGGCTTTGTTGGAAGTAGATCAGGGATATTGTACATCAGGGGTTCTTGACCATTTTGTTCTTGAGGCCTTTCTGCAGTGCTATAAACATTCCACCATAACAATATTTTTTTCTGTAGATTTACAATTAAACAAATTGGGACAGATTTTGCAGAAGGAGTGATGGTGAACTGTCAGCGTCGCCGTCATTACCCTCTGAAAATTTACACAACATCAGGATGTCAGGCATGCGCAAGTTAGTGCGGGAATCCTGAAGTTGTGGTCTTTCACTCAGGATTCCGACACAGGCTGCACTGTGGCTCTTCGCAGAGCTACCAATCACAGAAATCAGTGAGAATTTCAACCTTCCCACCCCGACATTGTTGTTTGAACAAGGTGTAACTTTTTAAGGGGTTTCAGTCAGGTGCAACTGTGTTTTTAAAGGTGATGTGATTAATAAAATTTGACGAACAACAGAACTGATCCTGAAAAAAAATTAATAATTGTGATTGCTGTTAAATGATTTGTAAGCTAAATTTTTTAATAAAAAAGGTTTTCAGAATGTTTTAGCTTCTACCTTCACCCATGTGTAAGTCCCAATCTTTAACTTACTGTATGTAAAAAAAAAAAAACAATTAATTCAAAAATCATTTTATTTTAGTCATCTTAGTTTCTTGTTTGGGTTTCTGTTAAAATTCTTTAATGTGACTGGCAGCTTGGACAGCCTGATGACATCACTGCTGCTCCGCTCTAAATGCTCGTTAAAGAACACTGCAATCGGTTGCAGTACCAGATCATGAGACTAAAGCTGAAATTCTTACCACAGAGATCACTAGATCTCTCAGAGGGACCTAATTCGTGATCAGCAGCGAGTCTCCATGCTTTGCCACTAACTACAAAAATTAGGCCATTATTTTTCACTCCCTTCACCACCGATGCACAGTGGCAGCAATGTGTATGTGTATTATCTGCAAGATACACTGCAGCAACTCACCAAGGCTCCTTCAACAGCACCTTCCAAACCTGCGACCTCTACTGCCTAGAAGGCCAAGGGCAGCAGCTGCATGGAACACCACCACCTGCAAGTTTCCCTCCAAGCCACACACCATCCTTACTTGGGACTATATCGCTGTTCTTTCACTGTCGCTGGAACTTACTTCCTAACAGCACTGTTGGTGTAGCTACATCCCAAGGACTGCAGCAGTTCAAGAAGGCAGCTCATCACCTCCTTCTCAAGGGCAGTTGGGGAAGGGCAATAAATGCTGGCCTAGCCAGCGATGCCCATATCCCACGAACGAATAAATATAAGTGTAACTTGTTGCTGGTGCTGAGCAACAATTCTGTCAAGAAGAGGAGGTATTTTCAGCAAGCACACACGCATATCATGGTCATTGTTCATCCTGGCTTGGTACTTTGTTTTCATTAATGTCACTGCTGAAAATCCAGCCACGCATAAATTGGTTGTATTAAATGGGACCAACACTTTTAATGCTGCAGAAGAAGCAGTACTGAATTCATTGGAGCATTCACACCAAAATGTCTCCAGTGGCATTTCACTAAAGGTGGTTCTGAGGAAGAGGTCTGATGAAATGTTAATGAGTTCTTCTAATATCTTTTGGGACAGAGGGTGGCAGCATAGCTTCAGAATTCTCACTAATGGCATTTGTAGCCCACAGGTGTGTAGCAGATTGTTCCATTGTGAGTTTTGGAAAATAAGGATTACATTCGTTGAGTAGACCAGAAAAATGCATTGCTAATGTGAAAGTCAACATTTCGTGAATGTAAGAGCTCAAACATATCCGTAGTCCATCCACCAACACAGGAGCACGCCGACAAGGAAGGAGACTCTTCATGAGGCTGAGTGGGTTGGCAGGACAATTGCTGCATTTTCAACAAAAAAGAGAATTGAACAAAAGGGAGAGCATTTTAAAGTTCAAAATGTTTGTGTTGAGATTCTTAGTGCAAGTGTTTCTTTTAGTTGCTAACAAACATTTCGTGTAAACTTAACTGACTTTTCCCTCTATGATAGTACAATAACAATTTTAATATCAAACCTTTTCTTGAAGGGGGGAAAAGTCTGCATTTTATCTCTTTCGTACTGACATGAGCAATGACTTTTGTCTAAAGAGGAAGACTATTATAACTTTCCTTTCCACTTATATTTTCTGACTGCTCATTCCAGTCTAAATTAGCAACAATGTGCCTGCAATCACATGGTCCTGTTTTCTCAAATTCCCATGGGAGCAGCTTGGCTATCAATCACAATGCATTGCCCTGCCAAGTCATGCTCTTTATTCGCTCCATTGCTTGGTCGTGTCCAGCATTTCGCTCATGTCAATTTTGATGTAAATGGCATAAGGTTCTTATGTGAAGAAGTGGTGATGTTTCGAGTGTAGAATCTGGTGCACGAGCCGTCTCGTGCAGGTCAGGGTGGGGTGGAGAATAGTGATAGAAGATTGGGGTGATTGAGTTCACTGGAGGCTGGCATCGCAATAACTTCTTCTGCCTGGCCTGGAGAATTTTGAAAATAACTTCTAGTAGATACAGTACTGATTTTCTGATTTACAGAACGGAATCACAAACTCTGGTAATCTGAAATTAGAAAATCTGCCGCAGGTCGACCAGAAAGATGAGGTTTTTGTTAATGTGGTGGAATAGTTGGTCTGTGTATTTTTGGTGGACCCCTTGAAACCTTTGGGGGCTGTGGAACATCAGTTGAGAACCCCTGGTGTAAATATTGACTATGGTAACCAGGTGTAATGGCTCTTAATATATACCAGTTTCAGCACCATGTTTGAAATGTTCACCCAGATTGGGTTCCCAGAAAGTATTCTGCCTGACCTGAATGTTGTTTTGGTATCTCAGTTAGTGCTGAATTCACTGTAGCAATACCAGATAATATGATTCTGCTCTACCCAATACCATCCTCAAACAGATTGGCAGCTGGAATGGTGTAATGGCACCCTGAAATGCATGTTGCGCATGTGAACTTACCAAGACCACATAGAGTCATAGTCGTACAGCATAGAAACAGGCCCTTCGGCCCACCGTGTCCATGTCCACCTTAATGCCTATCTATACTAATCCCACCTGCCTACATTAATTCCATATCCTTCTGTGCCTTGCTCATTCAAGTACCTGTTCAGATGCCTCTTAAATGTTGCTACTGTTCCTGCCTCCACCACCTCCTCAGGCAGCTCATTCCAGATGCCCACTATTCTTTGTGAAAAATTTACCCTATTTATTTATTTAGAGATACAGCACTGAAACAGGCCCTTCGGCCCACCGAGTCTGTGCCGACCAACAACCACCCATTTATACTAACCCTACAGTAATCCCATGTTCCCTACCACCTACCAACACTAGGGGCAATTTACAATGGCCAATTTACCTATCACCTGCAAGTCTTTGGCTGTGGGAGGAAACCTGAGCACCCGGCGAAAACCCACACGGTCACAGGGAGAACTTGCAAACTCCGCACAGACAGTACCCAGAATTGAACCCGGGTCCCTGGAGCTGTGAGTCTGCGGTGCTAACCACTGCACCACTGTGCCGCCCCTTTGATTCCCTTTAAACCTCCTCCCTCTCACCTTAAATCTATGCCCTCTAGTTTTAGTCGCTCCTACCGTGGGAAACAGACTCTGGCTATCTACCCGATATATGCCTCTCATAATTTTATATACCTCTATCATGTCCCCTCTCAGCCTCCTTCGCTCCAGGGAAAACAGACCCAGCCTATCCAATCTCTCTTTATAACTCAAGCCCTCCAAACCAGGCAACATCCTTTTGAATCTTTTCTGCACCCTCTCTAGCTTAGTCACATCTTTCCTGTAGTGCGGCGACCAGAACTGCACACAGTATTCCAAATGCGGCCTAACCAACATTATGTACAACTGTAACATGACGTCCCAACTCTTGTACTCAATGCCTCGGCCGATGAAGGCAAGCATGCCATACGCCTTCTTCACCACCCTGTCTACCTGTGTTGCCACTTTCAGGGAACTATGTACTTGCACCCCAAGGTCTCTCTGCTCAACAGCACTCCCCAGGGCCTGCCATTCACTGTATATGTCCTGCCTTGGTTTAACTTCCCAAAATGCATCACTTCGCACTTGTCTGCGTGAAATTCCATTTGCCACTCCCTTGCCCACTTTCCCAGTTTAACTATATCCTGTTGTAATCTTAGACAACCTTTTTCACTGTCCGCTATACCACCAATTTTGGTATCATCTGTCTACTTACTAATCATGCCCCCTACATTCACGTCCAAGTCATTAATATATATGACAAACAACAGAGGGCCCAGCACCGATCCCTGCGGCACACCGGCCAATTTTGTATCCAATTTGCTAGCTCACCCTGGATCCCATGTGTACGAACCTTCTGGACCAGCCTACCATGTGGGACCTTGTCAAAGGCCTTGCTAAAGTCCATGTAGACAACGTCCATCGCCCTGCCCTCGTCAATCCTCTTGGTCACCTCCTCGAAAAACTCAATCAAATTCGTGAGACATGATTTCCCACGCACAAAGCCATGCTGACTATCCCTAATCAGACCATGCCTTTCCAAATGCATATAAATCCTGTCTGTCAGAATCCCTTCCAATAACCTTCCCACCACTGATGTAAGGCTCACCGGCCTGTAGTTCCTTGGCTTATCCCTGCTGCCCTTCTTAAATAAAGGCACAACATTAGCTATCCTCCATCCAGTCTTCCGGTACCTCACCCGTGGCTAACGATGATACAAAAATCTCTGCCAGGGCCCCAGCAATCTCCTCCCTTGCTTCCCATAGCATTCTAGGATACACCTGGTCAGGCCCTGGGGATTTATCCACCTTAATGCGCTTCAAAACCTCCCACACTTCCTCCTTTTGTAATGTTGATATGCTCCAGGATATCGCTGTTCCCTTCCTTGAACTCACTAGCTTCCATGACCTTCTCCACAGTAGATACAGACGAGGAGTATTCATTTAAGACCTCGCCCATTTCCCGTGGCTCCATACATAGATTGCCACACTAATCCTTAAGGGGACCTACTCTCTCCCTAGCTACCCTTTTACTCTTCATATACTTTTAGAATCTTTTAGGATTCTCCTTTATCTTATCTGCCAGGGAAATCTCATGGCCCCTTTTCGTCCTCCTAATTTCCTTCTTAAGTGTAGTCCTACATCCCCTAAACTCCTCCTCGAGGGACTTGCTTGTTCCCAGCTGCTCATACCTGACATATGCCATATGTCATACATGCAACAGCTTGCATTTATGTAACACCTTTAACATAGTAGAATGTCCCAAGGCATTTAAGAGTATCATCAAACAAAAAGAGGTAGAAGTGTAGGGTTAAGTATTTGCTCTATCTCTTGGTTGTGTACAAGAGGTTACCATAGATTCACTTGGATTCTTGCCATTTGCGTTGCAATACTGATGACAAATGTGCAGATTGTTGACCATGATCAAAGAGGCTTGATTGTGGAAGACTGCTGACAAGGATTGGAATGTAGTGGGTTATGTGCTCAGTTCAAGAAATGTCATCACTATTTTAGCCAAGCACATGTAGGAAAATCTTTAGCTTTTACAAAGTCACGAGAAAACTGCATACAATTGAAATGTTCTGGAACCTTTTGTAATATGTTGAGGCCGTGCCTTTTGGTTTCAACCTTCTGGGTAGAATAATGGACATGAAAAATATTCTTCCAGCAAAAGCTTGAGGTTCGGATGGTTAACACTTGCAAACGTTATGATAACTATAGATGAACGATCGACCCACAGAGCAACATGATTCCTTTTTTCTCATGCACAAGATCCAGAACCAAGCCTAAGATGAGAGGGCTGTCCTTTGAGGAGAGATTGAGTAGAATGGGCCTATAAATCTCTGGCGTTTAGAAGGATGAGAGGTGATCTCATTGAAACATAAAATTCTTAGAGGGCTTGATAGGTTAGATGCTGTTCGCTCTAGCTGGAGAATCTAGATCTAGAGGTCAGCTATTTAAGACTGAGATGAGGAGAAACTTCTTCATTCAGGGTTGTGAATCTTTGGAATTCTCAACCCCAAAGGTCTGGGTCCTGAGACTTGAAAATCCAGGACTGGTAAATTTGAATGGAAAAGACAGAATTTCATGTGTGAGTGCACTGCACTGCAATTCTGTGTCTGTGCACAGCTTAAAAACATCATCATCATCATCATCGGGAATCCCTCACTTAGAGGGTGATTCTTCCTTGCAGATGGCTGGGTGGAAGTGAGATGTCATTGTTGGCTGTGGGTTTGCAGATGATGGCTTAAGAGCCCTATCTTAGCTTTGCAGGTTCTCCCACAGTGAAGAGGTTGGTTGTCAGCCAGCAAAGGTGGTGGCAGATTGTTGGCTCAAGCAGCTGCCCTCTCTGTTTCTCTTGCTATTCTCTCCGTGGCTGCTCTTGTTGATTGGAAGGTCTCAACACATTTTTGATGATGGATTGCCATTTTGTTCGCAATTGTGCGCCTGCTTCCCATGTGTTCATTGAGCAGACCTTCATGAAGGCTTTGAGATTGTCTTTGAAATGTTTCCTTTGGTTCCTGTGTGAACGGACTCCCTGGCGTAGCTCTGAATAGAGCACCTGTTTGGGCAGTGTGAGTCCTGTCCATCTTGGCTGATGAGAGATTATCATGGCCTCTATACTTGGCATATCTGTGTTTTGGAGGATGCTCATGTTTATGTCTTTTGTCTGCCCACTTGATTCATAAGATCCTCCTAAGACAGCACTGATGATTTTGTTTTTGGACCTTTGTACGGTGTCTATAAGTTGTGCAAGCTTCAGCACCATAGTGAAGTATGGACCACTGCTCGATAGACTTTGAGTATAGTGTTGGGTCCGATCACGATTCTCAAACTCCAGTACGTAATAGGCGGAGCTAGCATATTGGATTCAGTGGTGTATCTCATAATCAATGTCAGCTTTTTGAGATAGATAGCATCCAAGATATGAGAAGTGAGGGACATTTTCCAACACTTCACTGTGAATCACTGGCTGGTGAAAGAGGGAAATGGCGACGCACCCTGTGGACTGGAATGCACTATCATGACCAGTGGCAACTGCAGCTTGGCAACAGGTGCCAACGCCGAAAACAACAACTCACAACACCACTTGGCAGCTTCACGTGCGGCACTTGTGGCAGAGTCTGCCTCTCAAGGATTGGCTTTCACAGCCATCAGCAAAGGTGCACCAAGAGAAGACACCCCAAAGCAAATGAATTGTATTCTGCATATCCATCATCTTTTGTAGATGGAAGGATGCCAACCCAACCCAACCCAGCATGAATCTCAATTGAATGCATGAGACTTGATGCATTTGGTATGGATTGGTGGAGAACATTGGTTTTCCTGGTGTTCAGGGCAAGTCTCATGCTCTAGTCAGCTTTGCTGAATATGTCCGCTATCTGTTCTTCAGAATGAGCACTAACTTGTAGTTAGCATACTGTAGTTCTATTACAGAAGTGGTTGTTGTCTTGGTTATGGTCATTAGCCGGTTGAGGTTGAAGAGTTTACCATCAGTACGATAAGTTACTACCACACCTGGTGGGGAGCTTGTCAGTAATAAGCAGTCGCGTTGCTGCAAGGAAGATTGACAATACTGTTTGTGAAATGACACACCCCAGTTTGACGCCAGTTTTGACAGGGAAGGCGTCTGTAGTGGAGCCATTGTATAGTACTGTTATTTGCATCGTCGTGTAGGAGACGGTTGATGTTTGTGAACTTAGCTAGGCATCCATATCACTTTAGCACCTTCCAAAGAGCAGTTCAATTTACTGAGTCGATGGCTTTTGTGAGATTGAAGAAAAACAGGTACAAAGGGATGTTCTCTCTGCACTTTTCTTGAAGTTGGCCTGATGTGAAGATCATGTCGGTTGTTCCTCTGGTGGGGCGGAAGCTGATCTGGGACTCTGGAAGGACCTGCTCTCAAGTTGGGAAGAGGTGATTAAGAAGTATCCTAGCAGTATCCTAGCTAGGATTTTTCCAACAATTGAAAGCAATGCTACAGTTCAACTTATCTCTGTTCTTGAAGATTGTGATCATCATTGCATTTCTAATGTCACTTGGAATTTCTTAATTCTGCCAGAGCTTCACAAATAGGGCATGTATCCAAAAAATCGGTATGTCTCCTCCATGTTTCAGTACTTCTGCAGGGACATTGCCAGGACCAGAAGCTTTATTGTTTGTCGTCTGATTGACAGCAATTATCACTTCAAGTGTTGGATCATCATCTAGCTCACTTCTGATTTGTATGTTGTGGGAGATTCTGTAGCAGGTGCATGTCCACCATGGAGTTCTAATTGAGTGAGTAGTTCTATAAAGTGCTTTTTCCACTGCGTGTTGATACTGTCCGTGACTTTGAGGAGAGTCTTGCCATCTTTAGATCTTACTGGTTTTGGTCCATGCATTGAGGATCCGTAGATCTCTTTAGGTTGCCTTGAAAAAGGCACACGTATCATACATGTCATCAAGGAGTTGAATTTCCTCCAGCCTTTTCTGTCCACCATATATTCTTCAAGTTGCAGGTTCTTATTTGGACTTCAGATTTAGCTGAGTGGTGGGTGAGCATTTTGTCTGTAGAGTTTGGGTCCGGTTGCCAGGTTTGGAATGCTTTTATTACAATCGATGAGTTTTCATATTTCTGTATCGCTCTCACCAAATCAGTTTTGGTGTCTTTTAGTGATTTGCCCAAAGATTTCTTGGCATGTATGAGTGGTGATGGATTTCAATAATTGTCAGTCATCTTGGACCTTGCTTGATGGTATGACCATCCATTTCTGTAATTTTCAACAGATTGCTCTTGAAATTTCTTGAGCTTGGTGTTATTTGACAGGCCAGAGACCTTGAACTTTCTTCATACCTACCGTGGTTGTCGGTTCTGTTACACTGACATGATGTGCAGCGATTGGAATACTGAAGAGTTATAAAAATTGACTTTTCGTTTAAAAGGTGGACAGTGTATTGCAAAATGACCACTGATGGTCAAACCTGTATATTCAAACCGTCTTATTGTCTGACAAAGACAAAAGGATACATTCCAAGCTAAGAGGTGTCAATTACACCCATTCTGAACCCATCGAGAGATTTTTGAATTGAACAGATTCTTCTGAAACAAAGAAGTTGTGAAGTAGCTACATCCTGGTCCATTGTCAGTCACCACAGGAAAGGGGATCTGTATGTCCCAACAAAGACACCATTTTGACCTTAAAAGTAGCTCTCTGGAGAGAGAGAGAGGGAGAGAATCAGGACAAACATCATGAAAGGCTGTCCAGCTGAAAGCTGGGAGGAATCCAGAAAAAGCAGAAAAAGGTGTCCTGCTATGAATTTTACACTTCAACTTGTGATCCCCTCTCCCTAGATTGAAGACTCAGCTACCAGAGAAATCTACAAAACCCAGGCCTGCAACTTTAAAAGAGAAATTGGCCTCCGAGACGATTCAACAGGTTTACCATGAACGCTGAAAACCTACCTCACTTCAAACCTCTTACCCCCTTTCCTTTTTGTCTATTTGCGCGTGTGTGTGTGTTTGTGCACGTGTGCAAGTGAATGCATGTGTGGGTGCGGTTGCGACCATTTTGGGAATGAATATTGCTCAATAGACAGTTAATCTTCTGCTTTAAACCCCCAAGAAAACCTGTTTCTGTCTGTTTATTTGACAAATCAAACACAAAGTGGTTAAAACCCTTGTAACAAAAACACTTGCTGTAGTCAGTTGGGAGTTGAACAGTGGGGGACCACCCACACCCCTTACTGCTTAGCCTTAACACTTCCTTTTGGGAACCGTCACAAGCACCAATACCAAGCAACTGAGTCGGTGGTCTGTTCAGGATTCATTGACCGTAACCATAGCACATGTAGTGTGCACATCCTTTTGATCCCTGGTCCTGATGATCACATGGTCTATTAATTGCCAGTGCTTCAAGCTCAGATGTTACCAGGATGTCTTGAAAAAAATTTTGTTAGCTGGAAAGAGTGTTAGTGACTTTAAAGAACAAAAAAAATACAATTTAATTATGGGCCTATATTAGGAGAAAACTTTGTGAATTGAATAGCAAGGTTGGAGAAGGCTGATAGGGTTTTTGAATGGAGTTAGTTGAATGTGATTGAAGCACATTTCAAGCCAGACTTGAGAGGCAAAGTAATGAATGCAATTTTACTGAACCCAGAATCTGAATGGAAAACCAATAATAAAAGCTGACTAACAGTTTGTGATGGACAGGGGTAATGATGCTCAATTGCTTGAATTAAGTTTACAGTGATTGTGCAGTTAGACATGTAAGCCATTGGTTTCATATAACTAATTTTCTGCTAATAGAAGTTTGCTGATTTTTTTTTAAAGTTCGTTTCCATTTAAATATGTTTAAGGAGCTCTCAGTGGTGTTAAGAGTTTGGTTTAAAGCTGTTGGGAGGTTTCATCAATCTGTTATTTTGTAGACTGTTATTTTATTTGCATGGCTGCTCTTCAGAACCTGCAACGCTTTCATCATAGTTTAAGGTGCCCTGCTGCTTCCATTGTAAAACCACAGGGCATACTCACCATAGATGTTGTCATGGAATTTCCTCCATTACATTGACCTTTTGGTTTGTGTGTGGGTACAGAGTTTGTATTTTGCAGTAAAACTGTCTGCAAAATAATGTGACAAAGGAGAGCAAGTGCATGATACGACTGCTTGTTCATATTAGTGATTGAATATCAGGGTTGGAGAAGGCTAAAAGGGGTTTTAAATGCATTGAATAATGGAAATTGTATAAATTGGATCGCAAAACTGCAGTGTACAATAAAGACCACATTGGTCAGCATCCCTGAAATTTAGTGGTTAAAAGCACCACTTATTGTGGTCCAGTTGCATCAACCAAACAGTTCTAGGTTCAACTGTAGCCTGCGCTGAGTTAGTTATATAAAAACAGAAAATGCTGGAAATACTCAGCAAGTCTGGTTGCATCTGTGGAGCGAGAAACAGAGCTAACTTTTCAGGTCTGTGACCTTTTTCTTTTATTTCAGATTTCTACCATTTGAGTATTTTGATTTTTGTGTTGCTGAGTTAGTTGCTCTCAGACAGCATGGCATTTGGAGTGCTATAAATGTCCTCAATGCTATGGATTTAGGATGAAAAAAATTAGTCAGAAATCCCAATTCTTGATCTCTATCATTGACTTACAGAGAAATTGCACATTGAGACAGGCCATTTGGCCGAAACTTGTCGGTGTGTATGTTCATCATGAGTGCTAGTCCTAATCCAATGTATCTGCTTGGTTCCCATATCCCTTTATTATCTTTGATTATTTATCTAACCTATTCTTAAATTTTGATATGGTGTCTCTTTCAATTACAACATTCTGTATATTTCAAAATAAAAAGGCCGATCCTGCTGTCTTTTGCATTTCTTGCATTTAGTCATGTGTGTGTAGTGATTGCAGAATCTAGAAACTGTCTATATCCATTTAATCTGTCTCCTTCTGACCTGTACTTTTGAGCTATGATACTTTAAAAATTATAATTGCATGGTAAAACTGGCAGGTGAATAGTGGTGTTCAGGGGAAAGAAGATGTGAATTTGCAAGTGTGTTCAGAAACGGGAGAAAATATTTCAAAAAAGGATGCTTTATCTGTGTTTATATTTTATTGATTTTATAAACATTTTAAGAACAAATTGGTTCTAGGCTTATATCACATTGGAAGCAAGGAGGAAGGAGATGAGGTTACGCCAATGTCTGAGGGTCCTCAGCCAAAGTGTGGGGCAGTGAAAGGGGTGGAGCAGCAGTTAGGTAAGACAGGCCCAATTTTACATGGTGGATGGTACTATGGATGGACAGGGGTATCACCTAACCTGGACATGGCATTGTATAGTCTGAGATAAGTATGCAACAGCACCAACTTCTTTGAGAATCAAGCTTTAAGGAGTCTGGTGAGTAGAATGAATGTTAAGTTTTGGTGTCAAAGGAAGACTGTGCATGTGATGATATATACCAAAAGTCTTGCAATTGTCAAGACTTCCTGTCAACTTCCTTCATTATAAGTTCTTCTATCCACATTTATAATTGCAGCACCACCACAGGCAGGAATGCATAATTACAGCATGAGAAGTTTATGTAGGCAGTTTTCATTGTAAAATTTGGCATGGGGATTTATAATTGTGAATATAAAAATAAGGACAGAATGTATGACCTCCAAAGGGTGTCACAAATACATCTAAAATTCTGATCCAATTATCCTTCAGCCTCTAATCTGAATCCTTCATCTGAAGGCTGCACTTGGGCCTGACTCCCCATGTGCATTCCCAGAGGAGAAAGGACATGGATTGTTCAATAGCCGCAAATGGCTATTAAGACCAAGACTATAACATTTTTTTCAGAAGGGAATTGAATAAATATTTCAAAAGGAAAAATATAAAAGCAGTGGGAAAAGGGCAGGATTAGAGTCGGCAGTTCAAGTTGAAGAGCTACCACTAGTACAGGCTGAATGGGCTGAAAAGATAGGGGTAGGAGCTCCAATCATCAACACCATAGCCATCATCACAATGGCAAAAGCTGCATTCATGAGTTCTTTGAAGTTTAAGCCATTGTCTCTGGGCCCCCACCAGTTCCCAAAGCACCAAACCCATCCCTTTTCCTGGTAATTATCTGAAGCTGCACCAGTCTTAATAGCCATTTGTGGCTATTGAACAATCCATGTCCTTTCTCCTCTGGGAATGCACAGCCTTGGTGTCATATTGACCTCTCTGAGCTTCCAACTGTCCATTGTGCTATTAATTATATATTAATTGAGTAATTAAATTCAGGTGGACATTAACTGTGTTTAGGAGCCTTTTGCTGAATTCCTAATCATCTGCTCTGTATATACAAGATATAGGGCAGCTTACAGTAATTAACTGAGAGTTCTTTACTTCTCGTTAAAAATGGGTTAAGTTTGTAATGTTTACACTGGCAGAGAGTCTTGGAAGTAGAAAATAGACTGGTGATTTATAATTTATTGTTTTTAGCTCTATATTTTTCTTCCCCATCTCTGGTTTCTCTGTGCCTCATTTTTATTCATCCCATATTGATAACCTGTTCCCAAATTGCTACTAATATTACTGTAATAGTGCTTCACAGTCACAAGCAACATAGTCCTGAGATGACTCTCCTGCTGATTCTCACCTTCCTCCACCCCTGCTTCATGGGAAACTGGCTTCCACGTTGTGCCTCCTTACGAGCTGCAACTAAGATTTGCATCTAACTCACTGTGAAAGAACATGGGTATAAACACATATTCTGGGACTCAGTGTGCCAATATATTCATAGTTCATTGTAGTGCACTGGCTTGCCTGGGGATAGATTGTTTTTTTTTTCCAGAGCATTGTGTGAGCTAGCTCCAGGGGTTGAGTGACAGGCTGGTTAATTGTTGAACAGCAGAAATATGCTTCATGTATATGCTACCCATGCATGTGATGTACAAGGATCATAGGGCTAATGAACCTATCAATAGGTTCATTGATAGAGAGGGTGCAGAGGAGGTTCACCAGGATGTTGCCTGGTATGGAGGGCGCTAGCTATGAAGACAGGTTGAGCAGATTAGGATTATTTTCATTAGAAAGACGGAGGTTGAGGGGGGACCTGATTGAGGTGTACAAAATCATGAGAGGTATAGACAGGGTGGATAGCAAGAGGCTTTTTCCCAGAGTGGGGGTTTCAATTACTAGAGGACACGAGTTCAAAGTGAAAGGGGAAAAGTTTAGGGGGGATATGCGTGGAAAGTTCTTTACGCAGAGGGTGGTGGGCAGCTGGAACGCATTGCCAGCGGAGGTGGTAGATGCGGGCACGATGGAGTCTTTTAAGATGTATCTAGACAGATACATGAATGGGCAGGAAGAAAAGAGATACAGAACCTTAGAAAATAGGCGACATGTTTAGAGAGAGGATCTGGATCGGCGCAGGCTTGGAGGGCCGAAGGGCCTGTTCCTGTGCTGTAATTATCTTTGTTCTTTGTTAATACAACATTCCGTAGAACGTAACAGTAAAATAAATCTCTGTTATAAATCTCCCCAACCCAACTAGTAAGTAGTGTCCCTTTTCACTTAATATTGAAAATTGGTATGCCCAAGTATGTATTTACATGTGCATTTCTTTCCCCCAACATTTGTCTTCCCTCACATCCTGAAATTAGTTAGTGCAGAGTGCAGTTCCATTGTTGCCAGCCACACTCCAGTATCTCATTCAGATGGTTGTTATTCTCATACAAGCCCAGTCAGTTGGTAATTCAACTGTGCAGGCTATGTCAGTCCTCATATTTAGGTATCTGTCAACTGTGGTTTATTGGGTAGCATTCTCTCCTCTGAACTTCAAGTCCCACTCCAGGGCTTGAGCACAAAAATCAAGGCTGAAATTCCAGTGCAATACTAAGAGAGTACTACACTGTTGGAGGTGACCACCTTCAGATGACTGAAAAAGAAAGTCTTGCATTTATATAGCACTTTTCATCACCACCAGACATCTCAAAGCACTTTTTACAGCCAATTTTTGAAGTGTAGTCACTATAGTAATGTAGATATTTGCACACAGCACACTCCCAAAAACAGCAATGTGATAACAACCAGAGCATCAGTTTTTGTGATATTGATTGAGGGATAAATATTGGCCAGAACACCAGGGATATCTCCCCTATTCTTTGAAATAGTGCAAAGAGATCTGTTCCATCCACCCAGGCAGGCAGATGGGGCCTTGGTCTAACATCTCATCCAAAAAGGGCACCTCCGACAGTGCAGCACTCTTACTGCATTGGAGTGCACTGGGTACCAATCAGGAGCAAAAACTCTGGCTGAGTTTTTTTTTTCCTCTGTCCTAATTCAAGGTATGAGATGCCTCTACTGTTGCCCCGAATCAAGATCTGATAATTCAGCACAGACTATGGATCAAGACTCGGTCCTGTCTGGTCTTTATGGCTTAGTTGCTTACTATCTGTATCCACTAAGATATTGTGGAATTGTTTTTCTCTCCATTTCTATAATACAGCCTAACTGCCCTTTGCTATACTGTAACTGCTGTTGGAACTCCTGTCCATGTCTTCGTCACTTCTAGGCTTTGTTTCTATTCACCTTTTTGTTCCAAGCTCCTCTACTTAAATTTCAACCCGTTCAAACTTCTGCTGCCTGCATCCAACCCCATAGTAAGTCTCACTTATTTATCTCCCCAGTTACATTAACTGCGATTGGTTTCCCCATTCCTTAATGTTTTAGTTTCAAAATCCACATCGGCATTTACATATACCTTCATGACCACCTTGCCTTACACTACCCTACAGCTCCCTTCAACTGGTTTTTCACCCTCTGCTCTTTTGACTCAATCTACCTGCATTATTACAGTTCTTATCACTTTCAGAAGCTTCCCCAGAGCCTACTCTGACAGGTCACCCTCATTTCAAAAGGCAAGTCAACTCTGACTAGTCATAGTTATACAGCACAGAAACAGGCCCTTCGGCCCATCATGTCTGTGCCGGCCATCAAGCACCTACCTATTCTAATCCCATTTTCCAGCTCTTGGCCTGTAACTTTGTATGCTATGGCATTTCAAGTGCTCATCTAAATACTTCTTAAATGCTGTGAGGGTTCCTGCCTCTACCACCCCTTCAGGCAGTGTGTTCCAGATTCTGACCACCCTCTGGGTGAAAAGAATTTTCCTCACATCCCCTCTAAACCTCCTGCCCCTACCTTAAATCTATGTCCCCTGGTTATTGACCCCTCCGCTAAGGGAAAAAAGTTTCTTCCTATCTACCCTATCTGCGCCCCTCATAATTTTGTATACCTCAATCAGATCCCCCTCAGCCTTCTCCGCTCTAAGGAAAACAACCCTAGTCTATCCAGTCTTTCTTCATAGCTGAAATGCTCCAGCCCAGGCAACATCCTGGTGAATCTCCTCTGCACCCTCTCCAGTGCCATCAGATCCTTTCTATAGTGTGTAGCCCAGAACTGTACACAATACTCCAGCTGTCTGATTCTAATCCCATGAAGCATTTTGGGGATGTTTTACAGCACTGAAGGTGCTATATAAATGCAAATTTTTTGTTTATAATGCTTTCCCAGAGACAAAATTCGACTAAGTCGAATCTTAATCAGTATTACACAATTGCCATTAATGATGCTGGTCATCCTACTGAGCGAAAATGATCATTTTTTTTTGTATATGTACAAAAAATAAGCCCGTGTCTATGTCTTTAACTCTCTGTCTAGTTTTGAGTAACCCCTTTTATTTAATAGTGAAAGATACCTTTTGATATTTCTTTGTCTATCCCACACCCTCTGCTTTCAAATCTGAATTGAGACAGTCAAGTTTTGCCTGGTAACTGGTTCTTCAGAAAATTTCTGTTTCACCAGACAGATGACGAGTCGGGGTCAAATTTTATTTAATGTAACTCAGATCTATGAGAATTTTGAGCTGTTTTATTGTTTGGAATTGGGTGTTATAAGTTACTACAGCTTTACGGCTTGGTACTGTCCAATAATTAGCTGTTAATGCAGTTTCTGCAAATGGCTCCTCCTTGAATAGTTCGCTGAGAAAGTGTCTGGCATGACTGATATTAATCAAGTGACGTAGGCATCTTGTGGAAATTCTATATGTAATCCAGAGATAATAAACCAATGTTTCCCCAAGGCACGTTATCCTAAAATACTACGGACACACTTCGCTTCATAGGAGGTTGAGGGCTTGGAAGCTGACCTTTGGGTTGAGTGCAAGATAAAGTATCTAGGGAAGCCCAACTTGTAGTACCAACATCTTAACTCCCTTGACTGCTGTTCCGTGTTCTCTTACACTTTTTTGGGAAGAAATTGGCATTTTGCCCCACCCTCTAAACCTCTCCACTTCTCTCTTCCTTTAAGAAGCTCCTTAAAACCTACCTTTGGCCAAGTTTTTAGTCACTCGTCCTAATACCCCCTGCTTCAGCTCTTGTCAATTTTTGTCTGATTATAATCCTGTGAAGCACCTTGGGGATGTTTTACAGCACTAAAGGTGCTATATAAATGCAAGTTTTTTGTTTATAATGCTTTTCCAGGAACAAAGCTCTGCTGGTAGCTGGCTTGGTGTGCATTTTCCTTGAAAATGACGAGAATGAATAAGTAATGGCTCTGCAGCTTTTATTTTCTTTTGTGTCAAAATTTGGTAGCTGACCCTGTTTCTGACACTTTTTCTTTGTTTAGCCATCAAGCTCATCAGACAGTGAAGTTCCAGAAAATGAAGTGATCCCAGGAAGTGGGGTAGAAGAGGAGAAAGAAGCGAGTGATGTCGAATCTGACAAGGGCAGCATTGAACAGAGTGGAATCAAGAGGAAGCCCCTACTTGCAAAGGTAAACCCTTAACCACAAGACTGTTGTTGGTCCTTTTCACAGAATTGTTATAGCACAGAAGAAGGCCATTCGGCCCATTGTGGCTGTGCTGGCTCCCCAAAAGAACAATTTACCTAGTGTCACTCCCCGCCTTCTCCCCCATAGCCCTGCACATTCTTCCTTTTCAGTTAATAATCCAATTCCCTCTTGAATACTTCAGTTGAACCTATCTGAACCACAGTCTCAGGTAGTGCAGTCCAGATCCTAACTTCTCAGTCTTTTGCCTATTACTTTAAATATGTGTCCTCTTGTTCTCGATCCTGCCACTAATGGTAAAGGTTTTCCCTATCTACTCTGTCCAGACCCCTCATGATTTTGAACACCTCTATCAAATGTCCTCTCAATCTTCTCTTCTTAGTCCCAACTTCTCCAATCTATCCTCATAAGTGAAGTTCCTCATTCCTGGAACCATTCTCGTGAATCTTTCTGCACTCTCTAATGCCTTTGCAGCTTTCCTAAAGTGTGGCGCCCAGAACTGGACACAATACTGCAGTTGAGGCCGAAATAGTGTTCTATACAAGTTTAACATAACTCCCTTGCTTTTGTACTCTATGCTTCTATTAATGAAACCTAGGATGCTGTATGTTGTATTTTTGCTTTATGAATATCTAGCTTTATTAAGAAGGAAGCTTGTTTTTCTGCTACTCCTCCTTTCCACTCCTCCATTAACCCCTTCTCTCCTGAAGATGTTGAGTCATGCTGAGGCATGGTTCCATTTTAACTGTTTGCTCAAGGATTGTATTAGCTTGGCTCACTGGTAACATGCTCACTGAGTTAAATGGTCAAGGGTTCAATATCAAATTGAGCACATAACCTAGGGTGACATTCTGCTGCAATACAAAGGGAGTGTTGGTTTGTCAGAGGTGCTGTCTTTCAAATGAGAGGTTAAACCAAGGCCCCACCTGCTTGTTCAGGTGGCTGTAAAAAGATCTTGCAACACTTTTTGAAGAAGAGCACGGAGTTCTAATAGCGTGATGACCAAAACCTTTACCATGACCAATACCACTTCTTTAAAAAATAGAGTAACTAAGTAGTCATCTATTTCATTGCAATTTGTGTGCAATTCACTGCCACCTTTGTCGACATAACTACATCTCAAAAATATTTTAATGGCTGTGAATAATTTGAAACATTCTGAGGATGTGAAAAGCCTTACATAAGTGCAAGGGTTCTCTGTCTCTATTTTCTTTGTCTGCGTCTATGTGTGTCTCTCTCACTCACTCACTCTCACACTCTGTCAGTCTCTCTGTCTCTGTCTCTGTGGGAACAGAATTTTCGAGAACAGAATAATATGGGGACATTTCAGGTGAAATAATTAATCAATCGTGTACTAGTAACAAACTAACCTCGGAGCTGCAGAGACAGCTTATCAGAATTGACTTCATAGTTTCAGGGCTGCACAGACAGCTTATCAGTAGAAGAAGTACTAACAAGCAAAAACTAACAGGACAGCTGCAAGCTGCCTAATAGTAGCCCATTGTATAGCAATCATCCTAACGGTCCAAGGAGATAGGGGGGATGAGAAACTGCTAGAGGGGAAGGTGACAAGGCAGTACCCCAATCAGGCCACGACACCAAGAAACTGCAAAGTTTGTAAACCAATTGGGAACATAATGGGGGTGTCACTGATTTGTAAGAAGAACTACAAGAAAGGCTTGGTTTCCCTGCTCAGGCAGGAGAGGGCAGGAGAGAGGAGAGGAGAGAAGAGCCCAGGTGTTGTTGTTGTTGTTTGCTTTGCTGATGATGTAACCAACAAGTACTGCAATAAAGTTTCTTAAAGCTACAGTCGGACATCGTCTCTGTTTGTGTAACTAATGGGATCCAACAACTTGGCGTAGTCGGCAGGATCGCTGGAGGATAAAGACTGAAGCCACAGACATCGGACCTATTGGCGCCCCCAGAGGTAAGGACTCCTCTTTGTGTTAAAAGTCCTTGGTCGTTGTCTAAATTTCGGTTCCCTGCCACGTGATCCCGAACGGCGGTATTTGACGGAAATACCCTTTCTTGTGCGGCTTGAGACCCCCTTTATAGATGTCTAACTTGGCGGTATTTGACGAAATACCTATTTGGTGAAAAGCCTGACGGCTCGAGACCTACTTCCCTACCTGAATGGATAAAATGACAGACGAAGGCAACCGACAGTTACCAACTACCGTCAAAGGTGGGCGGGCCCCACCTGACGTTCCCGAAGATGAAATACTTCCGCAGTTGAAAGAATATGTAGAGCAACAGTTTAATCTGGCTAAAGCGTACACCGAAATTGGGCAAAAATATGTCACCTCCACAGGACAGTGGTCCCTGGAAGATATAAAGAGAGTCTGGGTAAAAACAACCCGTTTAAAGGATAACGAATGGACCCAATGGTCCTTAGCCGTAATGGGCCAGATTCGGCAGCGCAATGAGATTATGCGACAAGCCCAATGTGATGGCGACCTAACGAGTGCGAAGGATCAACTGAAGGCGGTCTGCGAACAACTGAAAAAGGAAAAGCTTAAATCGGAAAAGCTAGAGGCTGAAAAACAATCTGAAAAGGAAAGGCTAGAGATTGAAATTAAAGAGCTTAAAAAACAACTACAAGATCAGCAGACGACCCAACCGAAGGAACCGGGACAGCTCTGCGAACCCCGCCGACCACCTCCAACTAACTTGTATCCGAGTTTGAAGTCGTTACAGACGGAACAACGGAAGATGCAACTGCGTGAAGCAGGTCTAGCCGAGTCATCCAGTGAAGAAAGTGACAATGATGATGGGTTACCGTTTCCGCGACTAGCCCCCCTGAAACAGAAACGCGTTAAGGTCAAGACGGAAAAGAAGACTGTGAACGGTAGCGAGGTCACCACGGCCGAGCACAACACGTACTGGACACACGTCCCGGCTTCCCCTGAGAAAATCGACAAGTGGTCCACAAGATTGCCCAACCCGAAGAAAGGGGGTCTGAAAACGTGGGAGCAGCTGGAATGATTGAAGGGAATTTACGATCTCCATCCGTGGGATGGGGTTCAGATTCTGACCGTAATGGTGCCCGGGCGAGCGAGCCGAAAGCTAAGGAGTAAGGTCCAAATTGCTTTGGGTGAAGATGGTCAACCAGACGCTGGATAGATTGCGATTAACGCGTGGTTGTGAGAGTTTTGTCCTGTGAAAATGGACTGGAGCAAAGTTGCAGCCTGTCAGCAGAAGAACTCTGAGGAAGTGCGGGAGTACGAAGAGAGGTTCAGGTCCACCTGGGTGGAATACTCAGGGATAGTAGACCCTACTCCAGAGGAGCTGGACGACACCAGTTTTGGACCCTTAAAAACTGCTTTTGTTGATGGACTAAAGCCAGAACTGTCTAAAATACTGAAGGCCACCCTACCGGAGTGGGATGCAGTAAGAGTGAAATACTCAGAGTTAATTGACAGATGTGCTCAGCTGGACAGGGATATGGGAGTCAAGCTTCGAGCCGTGCAGACGGATCCAGTACCGAAAGAGCCTGACAAAGAGCAAGTTAGGCGACCCGACCCCTGTTACTATTGCGGGAAGGAAGGCCATTGGGCTAAGGCGTGTAGAGCGAGAGGACGAGGCAGAGGACGCCAAGGACGCAACCCGGCACCCAAACCAGCTCCCTCCCCTGATGCCAACGACCTCTTTGAGAAGTTCAAACGGTTGACGCCCCAGCAACAGAAGGAGGTGTCCTCCTTAATAGATGCGACAAAAAACTAGAGGAGCCCTCCCTCGCCCTTTCTGCGCCTCTCCTAGTGCTAGTAGAAAATAGAAAAGATGGATTGTATGTAACTGCGAGGGTGGGCGATCAAGACACTGACTTCTTATTGGATACCGGAGCCGAATTAACGTGTCTACCTCAACAATACGGTAACTCCCTACCAATGGACGGTAAGACTAAAAGAGCTTACGCAGCTGGGGGCAATGGGTTGGTAATTAAGAGGACCCAGCCCTTACTCATCGGTCTTGGTCCGCACGAATTGATAACACCGGTCTGGGTAGGTCCGGTGGACCAAGCACTCCTCGGTATCGATGTTCCCACTCAGCTGAACTCCTTGTTGCATTTCGAAGGCGGCCAGGTAACTTGGTCTATCAGATGTTTGAAGAAAGAGCAGCTGAGGGAGCACCCAATATGGGCCCAGGATAAGAACGATTGTGGGCTACTTCAGATGGAACCGGCAACGTTTACAGGATCCGCTCCGCCCTGTACTAAGCAATATCTCATCAGTCAAACATCTATTGCAGGAATCCTACCCGTAATCAGACAGCTAGAGGAGCGAGGCGTGCTGGTTAAAACACACAGTACCCCAAACAACCCTGTGTGGCCAGTACGGAAGCCAAACGGGACCTGTCGGCTTACTGTCGACTATAGAAAGGCTAACCAGTGTATTGATCAAAAGGCCCCTCTGGTAGCTGACTCCTCTACGGTATTTAATGCCCTGAAGCCGGAACACGAATGGTTCTCTGTTATCGATATGGCCAACGGATTTTGGTCGGTGCCACTGGCACCCGAAGTCCAACCGTGGTTCGCCTTTACAGTACAACAACAACAGTACACCTTGACTCGCCTGCCACAGGGTTTCCACAACAGCCCCACGGTATTTCATATGGCCCTACAAAACCACTTGAGGGAGTTACCTTCCATGTACTCCACGGTCATTCAGTACGTGGACGACATTCTGTTAGCCTCTGAGACAGAAGAACAGCACGAACAAGATCTGCGTACCCTGCTGGATCACCTTCATCAGAGAGGCCATAAGGCCAGTATCGACAAAGCACAGATAGCAGAAGGAGAGGTCGTGTACCTGGGACAAAAGATTTGGAAAGGAAAGAGGGAACTCACCCAGGACAGGACCGCCAACATTCGGGCTGCCAGACTGCCCATCACTATCCAGGAGCTTAGGTCCTTTTTGGGTTTGTGTAACTTCAACAGAAACTGGATCGACTCCTACACACAGCTGGCTCAACCATTAACCGATCTCTTGAAGGCAAAGCGGGCCTCTAATGAATCAGTTACCCTAACCAAAGAACAAGAGGCTTTCGAAAACTTAAAGAGGGCATTGTGCTCAGCGCCAGCCCTGGGAATCCCCGACAACGGGAAACCGTTTACCTTGTTTGTACACGAAAAAGAGGGATATATGCCTGCCATACTGACACAGGAGCACAGGGACAAACAGAGACCTATTGGATACTATTCGAAAAGACTGGACACCGTCGCCCTAGGATGGGGCAGTTGTTTAAGAGCTATGGAAGCTGCATGCCAAGCAGTAATGGCTACTGCAGGTCTGGTGTTAGATCAAAAGTTAACCGTTAAGTGTCCGCACACAGTCCACACATTGCTATCCATGAACGGAGTATCCCAAGTGACCGCAGCCAGATGGACCCGATGGACAACAGTCCTAGAGGCTCCCAATCTCCACATCGTCCGGGCCAGCCCGGTAGATCCGGCGACTATGCTCCCGTGGCCTGGAGAGATGGAGGAAGAAGAACATGATTGCGTGGAGATTATGGAAGAAACAGAGGAGGTAACCCTAGCGGCAGAGGAAGCATTGCTCAACCCAGATTTAATCCTTTTTACAGATGGCTCATCCTTTGTTGACAATGGTACACGGAAAGCAGGATGGGCAGTTACAACCCTACATGAAGTTGTGGAAGCGGGATGCCTGCCTTCAGGGACATCGGCCCAACAAGCCACACTGCGAGCCCTGTCCGAAGCATGTCGAATAGCAGAGGGGAAGACAGCTAATATTTACACAGACTCATGGTATGCTTTTGGACTCGCTCACGACTTTGGTCAGCTGTGGCGCAAAAGAGGATTTCTCACTGCTGCTGGTACACCTATTCGAAATGGGAAAGAGGTCCGAGACTTACTGGAGGCGACGCAATTGCCACGAAAGGTATCCATTTTGAAATGTAAAGCCCATACGAGAGACAACACCATAGAGGCAAAGGGAAATGCCCTGGCCGACAAGGCAGCCAAGGAAGCCGCCTCGCAGGATGATCCCACGGACGCAAATATGTAAACTGAATGCGTCCCATCTGACACAAAGAACCTTTGGGCGCCAAGTGGGAGGGACCTTTCCAAGTGCTACTGACCACCCAGTCAGTAGTCAAAGTCGAAGGAAAGAAAGCCTGGATACACGCCTCTCACGTAAAACGAGCAACCCGTGATTGAACGCAGAATTCTTTTTAGTGATGATTGTAATTCTGTATTTGATGTTTTTGCTTATTAAGTGTTGTTGTTAACCAGTAACTGAAGCCCCTGCAAAACGTATGCCTTTACAGAGCTCCCGCGGGCCCCTCTTGTGGCACAAGCAGGCAACGTATTGAGTGTGACCCCTCCGGGTGTTGAAGGCTGTTTCTAGACAAATAGAGACCATTAAAGGCACCTAGGTGGGATCAAGGGAATGATTCTTAAAAGAGTTTTGAAGAATCAAAGGGGGGACTGTGGGAACAGAATTTTCGAGAACAGAATAATATGGGGACATTTCAGGTGAAATAATTAATCAATCATGTACTACTAATAAACTAACTTCGGAGCTGCAGAGACAGCTTATCAGAATTGACTTCATAGTTTCAGGGCTGCAAAGACAGCTTATCAGTAGAAGAAGTACTAATAAGCAAAAACTAACAGGACAGCTGCAAGCTGCCTAATAGTAGCCCATTGTATAGCAATCATCCTAATGGTCCAAGGAGATAGGGGGGATGAGAAACTGCTAGAGGGGAAGGTGACAAGGCAGTACCCCAATCAGGCCATGACACCAAGAAACTGCAAAGTTTGTAAACCAATTGGGAACATAATGGGGGTGTCACTGATTTGTAAGAAGAACTATAAGAAAGGCTTGATTTCCCTGCTCAGGCAGGAGAGAGGAGGAGAGGAGAGAAGAACCCAGGTGTTGTTGTTGTTTGCTTTGCTGATGATGTAACCAACAAGTACTGCAATAAAGTTTCTTAAAGCTACAGTCAGACTTCGTCTCTGTTTGTGTAACTAATGGGATCCAACACGCTCACTCGCTCGCCCTCCCTTCCCTCCCTCCCCCTCCCTTCCCTCCCTCCCTCCCCCTCTCTCTCTTCCCTCCCTCCCCCTCTCTGTCTCTCTTCCCTCCCTCCCCCTCTCTGTCTCTCTTCCCTCCCTCCCCCTCTCTGTCTCTCTTCCCTCCCTCCCCCTCTCTGTCTCTCTTCCCTCCCTCCCCCTCTCTGTCTCTCTTCCCTCCCTCCCCCTCTCTGTCTCTCTTCCCTCCCTCCCCCTCTCTGTCTCTCTTCCCTCCCTCCCCCTCTCTGTCTCTCTTCTCTGTGTCTCTGTCTCCCTCTCTTGTTCTCCCCTTGCTCTCACTCTCTCTTTGGGGCGCTTCTGTGTCAGGCAGTGCAGTTATGGAAAAAGCCATTGGGTGGTTTAGGAGACTCATTGCTGGGACATCAATCCAATTTTTTAGTCCGCTTGACTTAGTTGTGTATTGCAGACTTCAAATCTTGGTTCAAATTAAGGAAATTTGCTAACTCACAACAATCAGTAGAAATTACATTAGAGTTTGTTAGTCTTTTGACTTCTATATAAATCACCTCTGTGGATACCAGTTAATAAAAGATTATTTGTTTTGTTTCCTATAACATGAATGCTAGATAAATGGCATTCTAAGGCCTTTGACCTTTTTGGTTGCAGCTTTTCTCTGGATCCATTGGAGGACCAGAAGGAAGGCTTCTGATTTTTTCTGTGTCTGGCAACTACTCCTGCAGCCCAACTAAAATTGGGTCCCAGAGCCAAATTACAAAGTTCACCTCTTAAGTAGATGATTTGCTGTCAGCAGCAGCTGCACAATTCTCTTACTAACAACAGCACATCATCAATAGGGAAGTGCCATGCAGTGTTTACTCCAGCACTGTAATCAAGGGATGGTTCAAACACTCTTACTATTTATTTGAACTGTTACGAACAGGTACCATTGGATCCCGATAAAATTGCATCGTTAATGCTGACTAATGAGTCTATTAAATGTTAATGCCACTGTTGTCCTAGGTAATGCTGTGCAATTTCTGTTCTATATTAATACAATATAGGTGTAATGAAGCAATGGTTTAGTGTATTAAATAATACTAAGTCCCTCAACAGATGCTCGTATTAAAGCTGATGATGTATCCTGTTGGTGCTTCGGAACAAAAAAAAACACATTGGATGGTTTGAACTTTGGACCCATGGCAATATTTTAAGATGCTGCAACATTTTTTAAATTAAAATGATTCAAGTTTCCATTAACAGTAAATGCACAGAATTTGGTCTTCCCAGGAGATTGCATGGCTGGTTTCTTGGGGGAAGGCAGTTGGGGATGGGGGGGGGGTCACGGTTTGCAGGCTTGATGGACCTTACTTTTCCTGCCCTTCATTATTGTTATGTTCAAATTTTAGGAGTAACAAGTATGATACAGCGTTCTCTAATATTGAAGATTGTAAATTGAGTCATTGTCCTGAAGCAGTGGAATGGAACGTAAATTTAAATGAGGCTTGATTGAACAATATTGGCATAGAAGCAGTGTTTGTGGTTATCACCCCAATTCGCATAGTGTCTGAATATAAAAGTTGTTTGACCCACCTATTGTTGACACAGGGATTAAAGTGAAGATCCTGAGGGGACTTGACAGGGGTGGATGCTGAAAGGATGTTTCCACTTATGGGTGAGACTAGAACTCACGTGACACAGTTTAAAAATAAGGGGTCTCCAATTTAAGATGGAGATGAGAATTTTTTTTTGCTGAGGGTTGTTAGTTTATGAATTCTCTTACCCAGAGAGCAGTGAGGCAGGGTCATTGAACATTTTTAAGGCTGAGTTAGATAGA